>NW_019396705.1:279679-294143 GCF_000591075.1 Eurytemora carolleeae | reverse complement strand
CCCCCCCAACTCCTGATCTGGGTTTCTCCTTACTAGTTGTATGGTCTCACACCGTCATGTGTATTATTTCAGGATATAGCATTCTAACAGCTATGCTAGCTATATCCTTTTGCTATACTAAATAGAAGAAAATATTATTTGTAACAATATTGTACATTTACATATACATGTTTTTTTTATTTTCTGACAATTTTGTAAATTCAAAAGATATTTTGCAATAAACGTTATTATTATTATTATTACCTGTTTGATCGGGTGTTCTACAGTTCCCTTGAACTCTACCGTTGTATTGGAAGGTGAGGTCAGGTCTGCATTGACAGCCACATTGACCATTGTTGAAACCACCGTTGTTAAATCCACCATTTTGACCATTGTTGAAACCTCCATTGTTAATTCCATTGTTAAATCCTCCATTTTGCCCATTGCTAAATCCCCCATTTTGACCATTGTTGAAACCTCCATTGTTAAATTCATTGTTAAATCCTCCATTTTGCCCATTGTTGAAACCTCCATTGTTAAATCCTCCATTTTGCCCATTGTTAAATCCCCCATTTTGACCATTGTTAAATCCCCCATTTTGACCATTGCTAAATCCACCATTATTGAAACCTCCATTTTGTCCGTTTAAAAGCCCGCCAAGGGTTAATCCTCCATTTTGCCCATTATTAAATCCACCATTGTTGAAACCTCCATTTTGACCATTGTTGAAACCTCCATTTTGACCATTGTTGAATCCGCCATTGTTGAAACCTCCATTGTTTCCTTGGAAGAACCTTGTATCTGCACCCTCAGTCTAAAATTAAGATAAATGACTTCTTATGTTCCACTTAGAGATGGGCATTGGTTTCGTGAGAGAAAAGTACAGAACTTACCGAGAACGATCATGTCATAAATTTTTTTCTAGAGATATGAAAAACCGATTGATTTTCCTAAACGAATGAGAAAAATAAAAACGGACAATTTTAAATCATTAATCATGATTCTCAAAACTCAGTCAATTTTTGAATTATTTGTTTAAAAAAAAACAATAGTTTTTTAACTGAATAACAATTGTTTGAACGAACTTTTGAAATATTTATTGTTTTCAACCTAAAAAACAATCTTTTCAAAAAATATTTTTTTTACTAAACTAACGATTTTTTTAACAAACTTTTTTTTTTAAAAATATTGTTTTTACCGTACAAGATTTTTTTAATCAAACTATTTTATTTAATGAACAATTTTTCTGAACAAATGATTTTTTTTAATTGATTGTTTAGTTAGAAAACGAACCAAATAGATGGAAAATGAGCGATAATTCTAAAAAGAAATAATGAAAATTTGTACAGAAAGACTTAAAAAAAGTACAAAGTGGGTTGTTAATAAACAAGGAACGAAAAAATTGGAAAAAGGCCAAAGGCGCCCATCTCTAGTTTCACTTTTTAAAGTTTTCCTTGAAATTATCCCACTTGAATCCATTAGTTATCATTAATAACAGTGACTCGTTTAAACAATTTGATTTTTGTATTTACCTTCTCCGATGTGTCTTCAGAAGTATCAAACTCCTCACTAGGACTAGACGAGTCCTCCGCGTCTCCAAAGTTGACATCTTGAGCACTGGCTAGAGCGCAAACAGAACCCAATATCACCAGAAGTGTTTTCATTGCTAAAAAGTTTATTTTCAAATAAAATTTTCGATATATAGCTTTTATTTAACATTTTCTACATTTGTTAAACTGATGCAAAATAAGGTCAACTGGTACAAAATATATTTTCTTCGTTTTTTGACATATGAAACATGACAGTTGGTAAATAGTTTTAATTTTTTTCTTTCATAGTTTGTAAAGTTGGTTGATACCAAAGAGAATAATAAAAATAATATATGACAGTAAAATATATTTTGGTCATGTTTAGTGGGACACCCTGTATCTAAAGTTCATCATGAGTAATGAGTTTATAAAGCTGAACCGTTTAGATGTAGTTAAACCACTTGGCTCTAGCCCCAATCCAAACTGCAGAGAAGTAGTTGAACTATGTCTATGCAATTCAATCATATCCTATTTTATTAAATCTTGTCCCTAGTCATTCAAGTCATATATGATGAATGCTTGATCTCAATCTTTTGTTAATCTGCAGATTAAATTAATCTTTATTCGATTGAAATATTGCTGAAATTAATGAAAAATACTTTTTTCAGGATAATCTTCAGGTCCAGCTAACGTTCCGGAAATTTCCGGAACGTTCCGGAATATCGTTCCGGAAATTTTCCGGAAAATCGTTCCGGAAATTTCCGGTTTCCGGAACATTTGGTACCAGAATTACATTAAAGTCTTACATATGTAAATACAACACCAGTTAGTAACACTAACAATATATGGATGGATGCCGGACGGTAGAAAAAGTTATACTCAATAATCAATATTCAAAGTTACTATCGGCTTAAATTTAAGTCGCGGCTCAAAATGGTTAATTCCACTCAATATTGTATTTGAACATTATACTGCTTCTAACCCTGATTTCTTTAAAGCCAAACATCAAAGAGACTCTTCCTTAAAACAAATCTTCAGTTCTGTCTAGAAACTAAACATATTGTTTTGTAAGGATAAAAATATAGTTTAGTTTAATATGAACTTATAGAACATGCGGAGAATATTAATCATATTCGGTCTGCTACTCGGACTCAGGTATTATACAGTGATACCGATAAACAGCAGAATATTAAATAAATTAAAAGTAATCAGAGTCAGAATTTAATCAGCCAAAAACCGGTTTCAATTAAGTGCTGGATTAAATCTTGAAACAGTGAACCAACCATATTGGAGCCGTGTCTCACATTTAAGCTGCGGCTCAAGTTCTTTAAATTCGGCCTTAGATTAAAAAGGTTCACTAATTTTTAACTAAGAATTTGTAGTATTCAGATAATTTGTGCAAATATTTATTAACGATGTATAACTAGTGATCACAATTATCAATAACAATTTAGTTTGAAAAAAATGGCAAAGACATCATCATTCCTGTTACTTCGGTTCTAACTGGAAAATCATATTTGCCGCCAGAAAAAAATAGATTGTCGCTGAGATTTATTTTAAATAAACTTATAAAAGGGGCTGTAAGCGTTATTTCAAATGTGGTATTCCTGATTCACAACGGTACCCTTAAAACCTTTGACTGATAATTTAGGACAGAGATCTCAATGTGTTTATCTTTTTAATGTTGTTAAAAAGCTGTAAATCTCTTTGCTTTGCGCTCATAAGCGTACTATGTGAACTAAACGTTGCCGACCTCACATTAAATCTTTAAAAATATTGAATTTTTTAATGTCCAAAGCTAGAAAAAGGGGTTCCAAACTTTTCCAATTGTGATCGAAAGTCACAGATTGCTGAGAGAAGGATCCAACTGTTAAATCACCATGGTTATAGTACGTGTGTTTTGTGCAATTTGTGTGTTTGTTTGCGCATATATTTGCGTAGAAAAGCATTTGAGCTAAATAATGTGAGCGGCGCACACATTATTTTGCGCACAGTGCTCAGAATTTAGAGCTTTGTTTTTATTTTCATCCAGAAATTCCTTTTGCTCTTGGAAACCTAGTCATCAATGATCCTTAAGTACTTCCTCTTATATCTTTGGCTCACCATTTAGTAATAAAAGTGTTATAACCTAGTAAGAGGCCAACCAGTATAAGTAAAATTTACTGTATGATAAATAGGTATGCTATGGGGGAAAAACAGGTCAAATCCACTCATACAATCGGAAACTGAAAAAGGGTTGATAAAATTTCTACAGCTGAAATGTTTTCAGTCTGATATCCAGTGGGCCTGCACCGAAAGCTTTCCTAGATGATACTAATGAGGGACAAATGGAGCATTATGTATCAGATGAATATCCTGAATCAAAAGAACTCTTCGAAGATACCATTGAGGGAGAAATGTTGCTTTATGGGTCAGATGAATATCTTGAATCAAAAGAACTCTTGGAAGACACCATTCAGGGAGAAATGGTGCTTTATGGGTCAGATGAATATCTCGAATCAAAAGAACTCTTGGAAGACACCATTGAGGGAGAAATGGTGCTCTATAGTTCAGATGAATATCTTGAATCAAAAGAACTCCTTGATGATACAGAAATGGTTCTCTATAGTTCAGATGAGTATCTTGAATCAAAGGAAGATCTGGAAGAGACCATTGAGGTAGAAAGGATTTATGATTCGGACGAATATCTTGAACTTCCGGAGGATTCTACTGATGAGGGAGAACTTGACCTTAGTGGGTCAGACAAAAATTCTTCTGTAAATGGCAATAAACATAATGATGGAAGTGGATATCTTGATGGAAGTGCAAATGATGATGTAAGTGCATATGATGGAAGTACATATTCCGGAAGTGGAAACAACAATGATAAAAACAAGATTGAATAGGAATGCGCATTTTTCGGAAACTGTTTTGAAATTTTGAACAATTATTTAAAGAAAAATGTAGGAACCAATCATTTATAAGGTACAGAAAGTAAAAAAATAAAAATTTGAATACTAATAATGCAAATATAACTTAACAATTTCTTTGTTTTTTCATACTGAAATTTTTTTTTCAAAATTATCCTTTAAATTACGTTTTTTTACAGTTCAGTTAAACCTGAGATTGGTGTGGTTGGTTCCTGACGCTTGATTTTTAATGTTTTAACAATCCCTTCAATACACTCTGAATTGTGAAATTAAAAAATCGCTTATTTGGAAGTAAAATTCGGATAGCTGCCAATTAAGCGATTTTGTGTCACCAAATAAGTGATTTTTTTGTCGATTCTTCTGCAGCAATCCAACTTTTGCTTCCAGAAAAGAGATTTTTTTTTAATTCCCTAATTTAGAGTAAAACAGTTAGTTTAGCCGTTAACAAAATATTACAATTATTTAGCAATAAAAACTGTAATAGACAAAGTAGTGATTTTTTTCCTTTTTTCTAGATTTAATAATAGCATCGTTTTTATCTAGAATTTTTAGGCATTCAGGATACTGCACAAGAAACTAAGAAAATTTTGCCTCTATTTTAGTATGCAAAATCTTGACTTGCATAAGCTTAAAGGCTGAACAAATTTCCAAATTGATTGTTAACTAATTTTGCTTACTACACACTTATTTCTTCTGTTAAAAATAATAATCAGAGAAAAGCACAGATCGTTCACATTGTATTGATCAGTCAGATATACTTCCTTCAAATTCATTGTCAGTAAAAACTTGATTTAGTATTTCTTGTATTCCAGGTTTTGCCAAAGTTTATTAAGACGACAAAAATACAATGTAAATAATATTTAAAAAAGATAATTAATTACAAATGTTTTTGTCGCAACAAAAATTTTATTTATCTAATTGTTTGTTTTTTAATAGAAAAAAGTCTTTAAAAGTCTGGGCTATCAGCAATTTTTCCAACCAAATCAGCTTCAGCACACCTAGAAAAACACAGCTAATAAAAAAACTAAAACAAGAGAATTTGAAAATGTATTAGGGTAGAGAATTAATTAAAGATATAAGTTTGATGCATTTGAACGACTGTAAAACTGTAATGACATTTTTCAGCACAAAAATATCAGGAATTTTGAAACAGCTATTCTAAAAAGCAAGTATAATCTGAGGCCGAATTTAAAGAATTTGAGCCGCGGCTTAAATTTAAGTCGCGGCTCAAAATGGTTAATTCCACTCAATATTGTATTGCAATTTTCAAGATTTGAGCCGGCGCTCAATTGAAACCGGTTTTTGGCAGATTAAAGCCGCGGCTCAAATTCATTAAATTCGGACACTGGAAACCAAACTTTAATTTTATACCTATCTGCATCTTTCTCTGTATCTGCCTTCGATTCATCTTGTGAAAATGTCAGCTGTCTCTTTTTTCTGGTTTCACATCCGCACCCGAAATATTCATCCCCCGTTGGTCTACCCTGGCAGTCCCTTCGAAAAATTAGTTTCAATGTATTGATACTTTAAAGTGGGTT
The DNA here is from genome assembly GCF_000591075.1 of Eurytemora carolleeae. Lineage (NCBI taxonomy): Eukaryota > Metazoa > Arthropoda > Copepoda > Calanoida > Temoridae > Eurytemora > Eurytemora carolleeae. The sequence continues at coordinate 288,188 of NW_019396705.1, read as the reverse complement.
CATGAGCTGGGAACTCTTGTGTTGGAAACTCATATGCCTGATCACTTGATCTTGATGTCCAATGTGGTGACTTTCAATTTGAGAATCTATAAAAAGCACTTCTTGGTGTTGACGCTGTTATGTGTTCCAAGGGAGCTATCCACTCCTTCTTGAACTAATACTACTTGGTCTTGACGCTGCTACATGTTCCAAGGGAGCTATCAACTCCTCCTTAAACTAATACTACCTGGTCTTGACGCTGTTATGTTTTCCAAGGGAGCTATCAACTCCTCCCTAACTAATAGTACCTGGTCTTGACACTGCTACATGTACCAAGGGAGCTTCCAACTCTCTAAACTAATACTACCTGGTTTTGACACTGCTACATGTTTCAAGGAAGCTTCCAACTCCACCCTAAACTAATACTACCTGGTTTTGACGCTGCTATGTGTACCAAGGGAGTCTTCAACTCCTCCTTAAACTAATACTACCTGGTTTTGACACTGCTACATGTCTCAAGGAAGCTTCCATCTCCTCCCTAAACTAATACTACCTGGTTTTGACGCTGCTACGTACACCAAGGGAGCTTCCAACTCCCTAAACTAATACTACCTGGTTTTGACGCTGCTACGTACACCAAGGGAGCTACCAAATCCTCCTCCTCCTCCGCAAGACAGTTGGGCTCTGCAGGCATTGTAGGACCAAGGATTGTTAGGAAATCTAAATTTTGTATGGTTTGATATATTTTCTTTAATGTTCAATTTTTCTCATTTCAATGCCACCATTGTTTTCAAGAACACCACTGCTCATTATTTTTGTTTAAATTTCAATTGTTCATTTCTTAAAGAATTACAAAACCAAAATTAATAATTGTAATATCTCATTTCTGATTTTTTTAAACTAATAAAACCTTCTTTTTTTTAAATAAAGGGTTAAAACTAACAAACTGCTTGTTTTGATCTTTTGAAGACAAGATACCAATAGACTCTATTTTAAAAAAAGGTATATGGATAATGAAGGTACAGTTATTAACAATATTTAGCAATCATGTAATCCCAAAAATTACCAACTATCATAAACGTAACAAAAGTTTAAAAAATCTCCATTTTGAAAATGGATGTTTTTCGTTTTTTCTACGTCGTTTACAATATGATCAATTATTTTTCTGAAAAGGGATAACGATCAAAATGATGAAAAATGGTAGTTTCTTAGAAAGATGTTAAACTACATCTACCATATTTACTGGTCTGACACTTTTACCTTTGAGATGGCTGAAGATCTCCGCAGGTTCCAGCTGGTCCTGTTGTGTAACACCAAAGTCTTCCTAAAAAGGTGTTTTTATATCTTTAATTATCTTGAACTATCTTTTAATGATTTAAAGTTTTAAAATTTATCCCTGTGGAACTTAAAACAGCTAAGGTTATACCAATCTTCAAATCAGGCGACCCCCTAATTTTAACAATTATCGACCAATATCCTTATTATCAACCTTTAGCAAATTATTAGAAAAGATTGCTTCCTCCCAAATGATTAAATACATGAATAAGTTTAATCTGTTATATAAACATCAGTACGGGTTCAGAAAAGGTCACAATACAACCCATCCTGTCATGCACTTTCTGGATAAAATATACACTGCTCTAAATAAACCTGTTCCTGAATACACCCTTGGTATTTTTATTGATTTAAAGAAAGCTTTTGATACCTGTGATCATAATATAATCTTAAGCAAGCTATCCCACTTTGGATTTCGAGGGGTCGCAAACACTTGGTTTAAAAATTATCTTCAAAAAAGTAAACAGTTTACAGTAATAAATGGTGTCAGGTCGACCCTTGACGACATTCTTACAGGAGTTCCACAGGGTTCTGTGTTAGGACCCTTACTTTTCTTGATTCTAATCAATGATCTTCCAAATGCTTCCAGCATTATATTAAGTATTCTGTTTGCAGATGATACAACCCTGCAATTATCTTCAAATAGTTTAGAGGTTCTATATTCAACTGCAAACACTGAGCTTGTTAAGATATCTGATTGGTTCAGAGCTAATAAACTTACTCTTAATGTATCTAAAACCAAATATATTTTATTCAGAAACCAAGATATGAAAGTAGATTTTAGCAACCTAGAACTCAGTATAGATTCTGGTAAAATAGACAGAATAGTCTAAGCCGGAAGTGTCTTAATGAAAGGAACATACTAGCAGACATTAAACTAAATGGTTGAGAGAATTTTTTACCTGTCTGTAGAGGGTTGGCTTTCAAAGTACTGATAACGACAATAATAGAAAAACATTAGCTTGACAATTTTAATAGTTCTTATAATGAATCAGCCCCAATTCTCCTATGGATTCTTGTGATACTGGCTATATAGACAGCAACATGGGACAGTATGCTAAATAAATCATCTCCATCTTAGTTAGAGTAATTCAAGGAGAATTGAATAGAAGGAGGGGGCGGTAGGGTTTCCGTACGCTTTGCTGTGACGTTTTTGGACTGCTGAAGAACTAGTTTTTGCGTAACAACAATGACAAAGGCAGCCGATCTAATGTAAACAAACATGAGTTAGTATACGGTGAATCTTCATATAACGCCAGAGATGCGCCAGATGTCTGTTTATCATTTGTGTTATTGTTTACAATCTTTGTTATTGTTTTTACGCAAAAACTAGTTCTTCAGCAGTCCAGAGCCCGAAATTTAAAAGAGTATCGTTGAACGAAACTCCCGAGTTTCCTTTTTGGGGTCTTAAGATTTGTGTAGATTTTGATTTAAGATATTCGAAAAAAATGGAGAATATAAACAAACTGAAAAAAATAATATTTCATTACAAAAATACTGATATTCACAAAAATGCCTAAACCCATTCGTGAAACCCGGGTTTTAAAACTGGTTTTCATAACGATACCCTGTCTTAAGTTTTGGGCTCAGAAACGTCACAGCAAAGTGTACATAAACCCTATCGCCCCCCCCCCCCTTCTATTCAATTCTCCCTGAGTAATGTGCAAATGTACCCTTAAACCTTTTTTCTAAGAAAGGATGAAATGAATTCCATGTTATGTGAGGATAACATGTAAACTCCAAAGTAAAGTGTACCTTTGGGTTTCATAAATTTCCATAAATACAACCATGTCACGTTCTTTAATCAGCCAAAGGTTTAAAGGTACTTTGTTGAAAATCAGTCATTTTACTCTCTAGGTATAGGTTCCAATGTCTGAAGTTCCAGAGGTTTATAAAAACTTAATTTGTTTTCCCTTGTGAAGTATGTATGTGCAGATATTGGAGATTAATGTGAATCCTGAAACAAAACAAAAATTTGCTTTAATTTAAAAACATAATAAATAATATATCTCTACATAACGACTTTTTAATGTTGAGATCATTAACAAATGAGAGCTTTAAAAAATCGCCAAAACTGTTAAGAAAACAAAAAGTTTCCTTTTGAAAAAAAAACTGATACACAATTGGATTGGGCACTACAAGACAGTTTAACCAAGTTTAACTTACTGGAATCGAAAAGTAGGTATTTGAAAAAAAATTAAAATTTCCATTAACGATCAGAAAAAATTCTTTTTTTTTGATCGTTAACAAACCAAAATAACTGTCATGCAACAAAAAATTGTAATTTTTTAGATGTGAAAGAAGAACATGCCTGGCATTTGTTTGTGTGGAAAATGTTTTGCTTTTAAGCATGCATTTTCATATTTTACAGGAACAGATCATAATTCATAATACATTATTTACAGTGCACATTTTGTAATATCTCCTCCGATATTAGGAAGATTCATGATCATTCTCCATGAAATAAAACAATTTGAACAAATTATTACCAAGAGATGTTGTGAAAACCAAGGCGTCAAAAAGTAGCATTCTGATCAGATCTGCAATTTCTTAACCCTATAAAGTCTGGGGGGTCTCAAGCCCCCCCCCCCCCAGGAAAAGGGCTGAGATTAAAGGTAACCACTTGACTACCTTGAATAGTTTGGTAGCTGGTGAGGTTAGAACGGTTAAAAAATGTTTTAAAAAAATGTTTTTTGTTTTTGACAAACAATAAAATGTGAATATATCCATTTCAAAACTTCTTAAACTATAAGATAAAGTAATGCTACAATTTCAAAAATCCCTACTTTTTTTTTACAATTTATCACAAAAACTTTCAAGCAGGAGTGAGTTGTTTTTAGGAAGGTTAGGTTAGCTAAATTGTGAAATTAAAACAATTCTCATTGACAAGCAATGAAAGATGCAATGCTACTCTATGATCCCTATCTGGAAGATGAATTTCTACTCTACGAGTCCTGTCTGGTAGATGAAATGCTACTCTACAAGTCCTATCTGGAAGATGAAATTCTACTCTACGAGTCCTATCTGGAAGATGAAATGCTACTCTACGAGTCCTATCTGGTAGATGAAATGCTACTCTATGAGTCCAATCTGGAAGATGAAATACTACTCTATGAGTCCTATCTGAAAGATGAAATACTACTCTATGAGTCCTATTTGGAAGATGAAATACTACTCTATAAGTCCTATCTGGAAGATGAAATTCTACTCTATGAGTCCTATCTGAAAGGTGCAATGCTACTCTACGAGTCCTCTCTGGAAGAGTAGTTTTATACCATTTCCTCTCAAAAACTCAGAGCGTTGTTAAGGAGCTTTGTAAACTATCCTAGCAACCAGAGCATGTCTAAAGGACTACTTAGGACGTTGTCAATTACCAATGCGCCATCTTTTAGGAGTTGGTGATGTTGCCAGGACGTAAAACACACCCCTTTTTATGTTCTGGCATCCTTTCTTTCAACGTCGAAATGAGATCACTTTGGACATCGAAATCACAAAACTTTTGACGTCGAAATGACTAAACTATTTATAACACTTATCTTATACTTAACCACAGAACAGACATTAACCTTATAAAGGCTGGGGGGTCTGAATCTATGTAAAGCCAAATGTCCCTTCCACTAGAGAATAGGTATAGGGTTGAAATGCATTTTCATTGCCCAATGTTTCATGTTCAGGTCAAAGAAAAAAATAAAACCAATAACTTTAATAGTTGGGGTGCTAGAGTGGGTGGAAAATTTTTTTTTGTTTTAAACAAAAATCTAAATGTGACACATGTTTCTACATTGCATTTTTTAAGGGCTTTTCAAAAATATAGTTTTTAGATATTTACTTTAGTGATAAAAAAGTTATGGGCTATTTTAGATTTTTTTTCACAGGCCGGACTTTTTTCCACCCTTTACCCTACCCTATAGATTTAAAAAATATATTTTTTTACAAAAAATCTTTTGAATTAGTATTCATTAAAAGTCACAACATTTCACGGTGATAGTGTATATACATCATACATTCATATTTCATCATACTTATTTAATTTATTCATCAATTCATACTTATACACTAAACTATACCTGCAACAGATGCTGTGGAAAAGAACTTCTACTTATCACAAAATTCACAATATACCCAGGAAACACAACTGGATTGTACAACTAGATGATAACTAGTTGTTCTAAACTCCACTTCAAAACTCCTCTTAAACTCAACTTTAACTCCACTTTAGAATTCCAGTCACCAACTGGGTGAAATCTGAGTGAAAAAACTCGACTTAAACTCGACTTTTTGAATCCCTGTTTTTACCAAGTCAGGGTGAAAACTTGGATTTCAAAACTTCACTTAAAAACTCCACTTAAACTTTACTTTAATTCCAATTTTGAACTCCAGTCACCAGCTGGGTGAAATCTGGGTGCATAAACTCGACTTAAACTCTACTTTTTGAATCCCAGTTTTTACCAAGTCAGGGTAAAAACTTGGATTTCAAAACTCCACTTCAAAACTCCACTTAAACTCGACTTTAACTCCACTTTTTAACTCCAGTAACCAGCTGGGTGAAATCTGTGTGCATAAACTCCACTTAAACTTGACTTTTTGAATTCCAGTTTTTACCAAGTCACCAACTGGTTGAAATCAGGGTGCATAAACTCGACTTAAACTCAACTTTTAGAATCCCAGATTCTGTGTCAATATATTCACGAAACCTCAACTGCACAACAATGCATTTTTAAGTAATAATTTAATAATTTAATAAAATTTGATGATTTTTCAAAAGAATTGATATGTAAGAAATTTTATGCAACTATTTTGGTAAATTGTTTCAAAATTGTTATCATTTTGGAGTAAATCAACGTTTCATAAGAATCAATGTCAGTAAATTCTTGATTTTTTGATAAATAGAAGAAGAACAGGTAGAATGGTAAGTTAATACAGTAAAACATATATTGAGTATGTAATTGTTGAAGAAGAAGTGAAGAAGAATACTGGATTGGATTGGTGATATCTGGATGATATGTGGGTGATATCACTCATTTCTGTCTAGCGGAGGCTTGGTCTGTCTAGCTAATCTGGGAGGCTCATGTCTGCATAGCGAAGGCTTATTGCGTCTAGGGGTCCCTTCCCTCTCTCCTCTGACCCAATCCAACCAAGCCTGACATAACCCGACATAAGGGGACCTGACCAGTCAGGTAATCCAACGTAACCTGACTTAACCCGACCTATAACTCAACTTAGAGGCACCTAGAGGGCTGGTCATGTTCCAATCAGCTGGGTAATCCGACGTAACCCCGACCTACCGCGACCTGCAAATGGAACTGGTCGTAGGAGGTCGCTGGTTGCTAGGATAGATCATTCTTTAGCCTTAACTGAAGACATACGACATGAATTTAACGATCCTTAATCCCAAAGAACTGTAACTGTTGATCACAATTTGGTTTATTGAAGACATTTTTGCCTTTTCTTTACTATTCGTTTTTGTCAGCATATAAGTTTTACACGAAAAAGTATAAATAAGACATGCACATAAGTTTAAAGAGAATAATAGACGAAAAAAAAAAGAAAAAATGAATGCATTTCGCCCTGGTTCTGAAGAAGCATGTTGTCTGGAACCCAAATATAACTATTCTATTAGATGAGTTTTGTACTTTAGAGGAATTTCTGATCCCAGCTCAGCCCTGGGAAAACACTTATTGTGATTATTCTAAAGTTTTCAGGAAATTACGAAATCTGCGTTTTTGACAGAGTATAATCTAATATCGGATAATCTAAGGATTATTACTTATTGTAATCACAAAGTCATCTTAATTTTTGATGCTCCATCAAATAAATTTGTTTTTCCAGAATGCTACGTAGAAATTTAGTTTTTTGATTTTGATGTTTCTAATAATTTTATAATTTGTTTGTGACACTGACCAATATTTAGCTGGAATTTATTATACTTATTTTTTAAGTTTATCAAAAATTGAGAAATTGATGTGATGTGATTTTACCGACAGCAGGATTAACACTATAAAACTTAAATAGATGCACAAAATTGTTTTAAAGTTTACCTTGACCCCCTTCCCCTCCCCCTGGGTGGCTTAGTTATCCTTTTTCTGTCGGGTACTCGCCAATAGAGATGATGGGCAGTGTTTTTGTAAACGATTGTGTCATTTAGAAAAAAAAATATTGGACGAACAACTTGGATTGTTAGGAAACTAAAAAGAATGATGTAAAATTGTTTGACGAATTTGAAAATAAAAGAACTAATTTTCAAAAAAAATTTCCAAGAACTGTCGTTTTTTACTAAAATCGACCATTTCTTGGAGCAAACTTTTTTTAAACGACAGATTTTTTAGTTTTTACTGTAAAAATTATATTTTCCAACAACAACCGCGGTCGTTTTTTTACCTATCAAACGATTCTATTAAAAGAACGATCTTACTAAACAACTGTTCACTGAGAAAACGAACGAAATTTTGAAAACGAACAAAATCAATTTTTATTTAATTATTGAAGAAAGGAACAAAATTGGTCGTTCACGAGCGATGAACGAACAGAATGAAGAAAAAAACGGACTCGCCCACTCTACACTCCAATGGTATTGACATTTTTGAATAGACAGTTTATGTCATTTAGAATTTAGTACAATACATAAGTGAGATTTAATACAAGATATTTTTACAACACTTGGTTTAGATTACAGGGGAGGGGGGGATGCATGGGGGTGGTTTCATAAAAAAGAATTAAGTCTAAATTTTGGAATCCATTTTTAACCATTAATGCTATTTTATCCTTATTTGTCGGTCTATTCCATAGATTAATTAAAATATAAGATAGGACACTAGATGTTGTCTTTTCTAGATTTGGATGAAACTTGTTCACAATAACCCTGAGGCAGAAGCCCAAAACAGGCTCTCGCTGACTTTTAAAGTCATAAATTGAGTCTAAATGCGTCATCCAATTCCATAGTTTTCTGGTTCTAACTATACTTACTTTTATGTTTCGTTACTACAGGGTGTCCCAGTCCCACGAAACATGACATTTGATAAATAGTTTAAGCTATTCACAAACTGTCATATTTCGTGTACTACAACTGAATATTCTCGTGCAGAAATACGTAATGTGGAATTGGAATTTTGGAATAGGAATTTACAATACCAACCTCAGTATAACCTGAATATATCACATTAATGCATCGAGGCCGGATTGCATAATGACCCCCCCA
>NW_019396705.1:271321-279647 GCF_000591075.1 Eurytemora carolleeae | reverse complement strand
TTGTTGAAAAAAGGCGATTTTTTATTTCGAAATTTAGAGAGTGTGCATCTTTCATATTAGTATGATTCAAAATTTCCGGTTTACGGAATGGAAACCGGAAATTTTTCCGGTTTACGAAATGGAAACTGGAAATTTTACGGTTTCCATTCCGTAAAACGGAAATTTTTCCGGTTTACGTGACGTAAACCGGAAAATTTCCGGTTTCCATTTATACCGGAATTATCCCGGAATTCCGGTTTACGCAACAAATTTCCGGATCATTCCATTTCCAAAATGGAAATTTTTTTCCGGAAAAATGGAAACCCTACTACTAGCTAGGAGGATTTATTAGTTTTTCATGTCTTTAAAATTTAATTGGTTAAATCGAATAAAATTGAAATAAAAACAAATAAACAAATAAAGAAATTAGTGCTGCGGTTTTTTAAAGACGACTTATATTAATATTTTTTTATGTTAATGGAACTATTTGTATTCAGTAAAGTATTTAGATACTCGCCTGTTTGATGGGAGCCTATAACTGCTGCCTGGTAATCAGGTTTAAAGCCTGGAATTCCAAGCCTAAAGTCTTGGTTTAAAAACCTGTATATATGTAGAACACCGGTAACAAAGGGGGGTAAACTAGAGATGGGCGCGTTCGTTGTATTTTTATTTTGTTCGTTAATCGTTCATGAACGACGTATTTTGTAAATTTTTTTTAATTGTTAAAAAAAAATTTAGTTGATTCTCGAAATGATCTTTCATTTTCCATCTTTTGCGTTCGTTTTCTCACTGAACGATCGTTCAGTAAAATAAAAAAACAATGTCCATCTCTAAGTAAAAACAAGACAATTGTATAAAACAGGAGTCTGCACATTGATAACAGGAATAAAATAATTAACCAGAATAAACCAGAATAAACCAGATTAAACCAGCATTAACCAGAATAAACCAGAATAAACCAGAATAAACCAGAATAAACCAGAATAAACCGGAATAAACCAGAATAAACCAGAATAAGCCAGAATTAACCAGAATTAACCAGAATAAACCAGAATGAACCAGAATAAACCAGAATAAACCAGAATAAATCAGAATAAACCAGAATAAACCTGAATAAACCAGAATTAACTAGAATAATCCAAATATATTTATAAATGTCATTTTTCTATTCCACGGTTTTTAGGTGCAGGGTGTCCCACGAAACATGACAGTTGGTAAATAGTTTTGAATGTCGTCTGCCATACATTGTATTAGATATTAAAGGCTGTTTGCAGTTTATTTTGTTTAAAAAATATTTTGCTCAAATATATTTTACTTTGAAGTTAATTTTACTATAATATTACTCCTATATAATATTCTTATTATTGTTTTTGGTATCAAACAACTTAACAAATTATGAAAGAAGACATTATATATATATATATTACCAACTGTCATGTTTCGTGGGACACCCTGTATCTACTACTGTAGTACATGTAATCTTTACGCCTTGATAACACAAAATGTTAAAGGACATGAGTTTTGTCACAAACTCTCGTTTTTTATTCCCCACATTTTAGCAACCTTTGATATTTGAAACTATGAACTCTGTTAGATCAAATAGTCTTAGTTTGAAATATCAAAGGTGTGCAACACTAGGTTGCAAAGATATGGGGATTAGAAACTTTGATTTTGTGGCAAAACTCTATTTTTTTCCACAGTAAAAATGAAAAGTAAAAATTATATTTTGAAATCAAAACTTTAAAACTTAAAAACTTAAAGTGAACAAAAATGAATCGATCAGTAATTCTAGGATGTGAAGAAAAATTTTTAAAAGTTTAAAAGAATGTGAAAAAGTATCAAAAAAGTTTTAAAATTGTTAAAACGCGTTTTCCGGCGCCTTTTTTCAAATAATTAAAAAAACACTTTACATTTATTACTAAAAATGAAATGAATTTTTGCAACAAACTCAAAATTAAAATCTCTTTATCTGCGCGACCCGATGTCGTAGATCTATGAATTCTGTTAGACCAAAAGTCTAAGTTTAAAATATCTAAGTTTTACACCACCAGATTTTCAAGAAATAGGGACTAGAAAGTGTGCAATTTTTGCACAGTAAATAAAATTAGATTTTGAAGTTTGTGATTAAAAGAAAAAACCGTTTTAAAAATGTCAAAAAATATCAAAAAGTTTTAAAATTGGAAAAAATGGCCAAACACGTTTACAGGGGCCTTTGTTTAACTAATGTTTAAGTAAGTTTAAAAAACCGCTTTATATTGATAAATACAAATTTTAAATCCTAGAAAACTAAAAATTTTTTATACCCAATTTCTTCTTGATAATGATCAATAATGTGAAAGGAAATGTCGGTTTTCTAGGTATAAAAATTTCTATGAATTTCTCCATTTGTTCTTTATTCTAACCCTGTCTGAAAGCAATTTATAGTGAGCTTAGAAAAGTTGAAAAAATAAGACTCCTTCTGAAAACTACCACACACCAAGAACATTGTTTCACAAAAACAGTTGGAATTTCTTCTTCCACAGCAGCCTCCGCATCATACTTGGGATCGTTATTTTTGAAGATGTTAAAGTCGTCAGTGTCAAATATACACAAATTGCGTACAGCACACAGTACTCTAATGGTAGCAATTGGATGATCAAGTACAATATAGGTGGCAACAGAGAAATGGATCAATTATACACGACGTTAAAAGTGTCAAATATAACAAGAACATTTTTGTTTTTTTTTTGAACATTTTATCACAGATATAACAACTAGGGATTTGTCTGCTCACCCTTTTGAAATCGGCTCAAGAGGATATATCTCACCATCAAATAAAGCAAATCTAAATAAACTACAAAAGTTCTGCAAACCCAGTGTTAGTTTCAAAGCAATGTGTAGAAATCTATCAAGACTTGCAGTGCTGTCATCATACCACATTTTCAGAAAACGAAAAACATGCTCATGCTCTTGTATGGCACATGCTTTTTGACGAACCCTGCCAATCATAATTCCAGAGAAAAGAGTATTATAATTAAATTGTAAACTTTTATATTGTTTAATGTATTTTTTAGAGAAATATAAATGATTAATATATATTATCAATTTATCAGAATTAGCCCTATAATATCACAGATAAAAATTATATTAAAAAACAGTGTATTTAGCACAGGTTGGCCAGCATGACTGTATAGCTGATCAAGCATGTGACCGGCCTGGTCTTGGTCACCAGCCTGGTCTTGGTGATCATATCTCGTCAAACTTAGAGAATCAGATTCATGAAGAAGGTTTAATTCTATTTGTGTTTTTTCTTCCAGCTTGTTCGGATCGTGATTACACCTTAAACAGATTATTTGAATTAGTGGGGGTTAATGAGATGAACCCCCCCCCCCCAAAAAAAAATGAGTGGACGTCCCACTATCCGGTAAATTAAGGAAATGAACTTTAAGGGGCAAAACTAGGAAGAGTGGGCAGCTGCTTTAATTCAATTTTTTTTAAATATATGTTTTTAAAAGAAAAGGTGGGTGAGGGTTATAATTCTATAGCTAGAACTTTTTCTTTGTCCAAAATAAAAGCCATTAATAATTTCAGAGCGACAAAGGTCTCCCTACTTTTAAACTTTGCAAGATACAGGGTTACAAACAAAGGATGAGAGTTTAATGACGACCTAAACTTGAATTATAAAGATCTTGGATTCGCTGGTTATCCTTGGAAATAGTCTTTTGTTCTGATTTGCCAGAACAAAAAATTATACAGCTGCAGATAACTACAGGATGTATACAGCTACAGATAACTACAGGATGTAAACACCTGCAGATAACTACAGGATGTATACAGCTGCAGATAACTACAGGATGTATACAGCTGCAGATAACTACAGGATGTATACAGCTGCAGATAACTACAGGATGTATACAGCTGCAGATAACTACAGGATGTATACAGCTGCAGATAACTACAGGATGTCTCAAAAAACATGACAATTAAAAGTCGACATAATTCTCTACAGTTGACTCTGAAGTCTCATCCTTGTAACATGTAAGGTCTGACTCACAAGCCACACACAGCAGTTGAAATGAAATGCCGATTAATATTCAAAAACTAAAATTAAAAACAAATGCTTAACAGTTCTAAGATCTACATGTTCAGGGCTATAAAACAGTTTAAAGTAAGTAAAGAATAAAAAGGCATTGCGACACTTTCAAGTTGACGCGGTCTTGAAAATTAATGTAACTTTTTAAAGCAGTGTGCACGTAAAAGTTTGATAACTACACGCCGAGAAATTTACCCAACATTATGGAATTTAAAAATGTATTAATATTGTACACTGTATTTCCGCCGTCCATAAGCACCCTTCCTCGTAATTTCACGATGTACTGTCAAGTGACCCTAATGCCTTAGAGCCTTATCCCTTTGTTAAATAAGAATTTTAACCATTGTACTTTATGAAGTAATAGCTTGGTAACTCAGCGGCAATGTTACTAAAAGTTACTTCCGCCGTTTACCCGCTCTTGACGATTTAACCGAGAAACTAAATTTTCGCAAAAAAAGTCGACCCACTAAGAACCGAGTTACCCAACGAAAATTTGGGGCAAATGGGTAAAACAAACAGACAGACACCAAGACAGAGGTTACAACTTAATATATATAGATATCGTGTACTGTAAACTTACTCTTAGAGAAATAAAACATCCCACAAGGAAGTTAAACTGCCTTTTTAAAAAAGAAATACTTTAAGGAAGGATTCTTTTGGACCACCGAAATACAAAGTATTTTTTATTAATCTTCTTTAACAGACTGTACCTGTCTGTATCACAGTAGCAGTATTTGGTTCCTGTAGCTAGTCGGTCAGCCCAGCTGTTTTGGAAACAACCGACACCGGCAATATTATCCTAGAAACAGATTGTTAAAGTAACTGTACCGAGTAGGTCAGCCCAGCTGTTTTGGAAAAAACCAACACCGGCAATATTATCTTAGAAACAGATTGTTACAGAAATTGTAGCTAGGTGGTCATCCCAGCTGTTTTGGAAACAACCAACACCGGCAATATTATCCTAGAAACAGAGTGTTAAAGGAATTGTAGCTAGTAGGTTCTAGAAACACCCAACCACGTCAATCTTAAAAACAGATTGTTAAATTCAAGCTGACTCTCCGTGCAAAGATGGCAATGCATAATTCACAACCATTAAAACTTCTATCTGATCAAGTATGTGTAAGAGACAGGGTGTCCCACGAAACATGACAGTTGGTAAATAGTTTAGAATGTCTTCTTCCATAAGTTGTTTGATACCAAAGACAATAATAAAAATATCATATAGGAGTCATATTATAGTAAAATTAACTTCAAAGTAAAATGCATTTGAGCAAAAGATGTATAAGCGAAATAAACTGCAAACAGCCTTTAATATCTAATGCAGTTTATGGAAGACGACATTAATAACTATTTATCAACTGTCATGTTTCGTGGGACACCATGTATTATCGTTATTTTGAAGGTTTAAAAGTGTTCAATTCAATACACGTTTTTTGATGTAGTAGAAATGCGCAAGTCAATTTTGTAGAGAAACCACAATTGACAATAATACGCTTTCGAAATGATAAAAAATTAATATCTGATTCATATTTCATCAGACAAAGTTTTTAAGGTTACCAGTTTGGTTCGGGCATTGACAACAATTGTTGAAATTACGCTTATACTGATTTTTCATCCTCAGGATTAAAAATTAAAAGTTAAGAGAGAATTTTTAGTTTAATCATTTGCATTTTGCATGTGTAAGTTCACATTAATTGGACTTCAATTTGAATTAATGAACACGACTTTTGATGATTATATATCTATTTATTTATTTAAAATCAAATTGTTGGAGTAAACTTTTTGTGGATTTTGTAGTAATTAAGTTTGTATTTCAGGAGTTTGTATTTCAGAGGTTTGAATTTCAGGAGTTTGTATTTCATGAGTTTGTATTTCAGGAGTTTGTATTTCAGGAGTTTGTATTTCAGGAGTTTGTATTTCAGAGGTTTGTATTTCAGGAGTTTGTATTTCAGGAGTTTGTATTTCAGGAGTTTGTATTTCAGGAGTTTGTAATTGAGGAGTTTGTATTTCTGGATTTTGTATTTCAGGAATTTGTATTTGAGGAGTTTATATTTAAGGACTAAGGAGTTTGTATTTCAGAGGTTTGAATTTTAGGAGTTTGGATTTCATCAGTTTGTAATTCCATAGTTTGTTTTTCAGTAGTTTGTATTTCCGTAGTTTGTTTTTCAGGAGTTTGTATTTCAGGAGTTTGTATTTCAGGAGTTTGTATTTTAGAAGTTTGAATTTCAGGAGTTTGTATTTCAGGAGTTTGTATTTCAGGAGTTTGTATTTCAGGAGTTTGAATTTAAGGAGTTTGTAATTCAGGAGTTTGTATTTCAGGAGTTTGTATTTCAGGAGTTTGTATTTCAGGAGTTTGTATTTCAGGAGTTTGAATTTAAGGAGTTTGTAATTCAGGAGTTTGTAATTCAGGAGTTTATAATTCAGGAGTTTGTATTTCAGGAGTTTGTATTTCAGGAGTTTGAATTTGAGGAGTTTGTAATTCAGGAGTTTGTATTTCAGAAGTTTGAATTTAAGGAGTTTGTAATTCAGGAGTTTGTATTTCAGAAGTTTAAATTTCAGGAGTTTGTATTCTATAGTTTGTATTCCAGCAGTTTGTTTTTAAACACTTGATTTTCTTAAAAGGTTTTTATAAAATATAAATACAACATTAAACAAAATTATTTTAATAATATTAGAGTATTCTAATATTTCTCACTTTTTGGGGCCTCAGCAGTTTGTATTTCCATTGTTTGTAATCTTACCATTATTTTTTTTATTGTTTTCCAGTTCCCTCTGTCCAGAGCTTGGTAGGAATATGCCTTAAATCCGTCATAATAATATTTTTATTTTTTAAGTATACCTAAAAATATTTGAAATTTTTTTTGTTGCTTCATCAACTCTAACTATAGCTTAGAATTCTTAATTAAAATCTATGAAAAATAGCGTAAAAACTAATAGATTTATAAATTTTGGAGTGGGTACAAAACGCCCAATAACAAAACGCCCAAAAACAAAACACCCAATTACAAAACGCCCAAAGAACAAAACGCCCAATGCAACAAAAAGCCCAATTACAAAACGCCCAAAGTTACATAGTTACATTGAACGTTTTGTAATTGGGCGTTTTGGTGCATTGGCGTTTTTTTATTGGGCGTTTTGTTATTGCTTAAGGAAACGTAGTAAACTATAAAAGTAATTTTTTATTGACACATTAGAAGAAAGTCCCAGGACAAAAAGACAAATATTTTTAAAAATATAAAAATCAAATTTATAAGAAACTAGCTAAAAGAGTGCCCGGGCGTTGCCCATGGGTTCATATAGTTACTCCCGCCGTTTACCCGCGCTTAGTATAAAATCATGATTTTTGCTGAATTTTAGCGGATTTTTTTTTTAATATTGTTGATTCCTGTTTAGCACAGCCACGTTCTGTTATCTTCAACACGTTCTCTACACCATCTAGATAGATAGATAGATAGATAGATAGATAGATAGATAGATAGATAGATAGATAGATAGATAGATAGATAGATAGATAGACAGATAGATAGATTATTAATAATTATTAATAATATGGAGGCTTTTAAAATTTATAATTCTGATAATTGCACAAGTCACTTTTGTATAGAAATCACAATTTAAAAAATCAGCTTTCATAATTTTAAACGTTGATATCTGATTCATACAGTTCAAGCAGACAAGGCAGGGTAATATTGTGAATCAGACACTTCTATCGTTCCATGGAGGTTTTTTCAAATTAGGCTCACAGTCCATTTATGATCTTGAGAGACACAACGGTTTGTTAGCGTCTAAGAAAAAATAACACACACTCAAAAAAAATATATTTTTTATTAAAAAAGCGCTTTTTTATCCAAAAATATATTTGTATCTCAAAATGAGACATTCTTTTCTGTTTCTTATAAGAAAAAAATCTTAATTTTGGTAAAATTTTAACGTTTGTAAAATTTTTTCGGTTTTACTGTTTTTGAAATAAATCATAAAGGAGCAAACTCAATTAAAAGCATCGTAAAAATGATTTTTATTAAAAAAAAAATATTAGATCTTACGTTGTCTATGATGGTATGAGTAGGTTCTAGTTCTACAGAAAGTAGAGTCCGTGCAGTTTACTAAATATCTTGCTGAACCATCAAACTCAGAGCATAGACGGTCAACTTCTAGATGGGTAGGTAGGTAGGTAGGTAGGCAGGTAGGTAGATAGGTAGGTAGGTAGGTAGGTAGTTAGGTAATTAGAGATAGGTAGGTAGGTAGGTAGGTAGGTAGGTAGGTAGGTAGGTAAGT
>NW_019396705.1:231590-270681 GCF_000591075.1 Eurytemora carolleeae | reverse complement strand
AGCCAATTTGGTTCGTAATAATAATAATAATAAAAATAAAAAGCTTACCTTGATGTAAAATTGAGAAGATCATTAGGCTAAAACAAAACATTCTCTAATTTTCTTTCCCCCCATTCCTCAAGGTTTCCTCCCATTCATCAAAATTTCCATTTTTTCTAATTTCTTAAAAACATTTCGAAGATTAATGTTTTACAGTTAAACCCATAATTTGTTTTTGATTTGTTTTTTGTCTTTGCCAAAGGGTTCAAATCTGGGATGATGTAAGAAATACAATTGTTTTAAAAATTGTTTTTTTTCTAAACAGGTGCTTTCATATTTTGACCCAGAGAGAAAATATCGGCAAATGATTAACAATACTACTTAAAACATTGTGGAATATGAAGACGATAATTCAGCAATTTTATGTTTATTCGATGTTGTTATGAAGCAAATTGTTTATCATTAATTTGAAAATAAACTTTAATCTGTGGTTCATTCAATAAAAACTTAAGCATAACAGGTGTCTTTCTATTCCACAGTTTTTTGAGTCTCACTGTATATAATTTTGTATTATTCTAAATCTTTATTTTGAACTAAAATGTTATTGTGCGTAAGACTACTTGTTGCGCGCGTTATCCTGTCTGTTCAGTTGAAAGTGCGTGCACGGACTGGAGAAATTTCACATTACGCGCCTTTGATGTCTCTTGAAATGTAGATTTAATACACGTTTGCATTTCCTTTAAAATATACGCTTATCAGCTTGAATGCAGTTAAAAAATAAGAAATCTTAAATGGAATGCTCAGTGCTCACGTACTATTCAACAATTAAAGGGAGTGCTCAGTGCTCACGTACTATTCAACAATTAAAGGGAGTGCTCAGTGCTCACGTACTATTAAACAATTAAAGGGAGTGCTCAGTGCTCACGTACTATTCAACAATTAAAGGGAGTGCTCAGTGCTCACGTACTATTANCCCACCCCCTCTTCTCTTCAACCTTTCTTCTCAGTGCACCTTCGGTTTCACGTTTATACCATGGGAGTATGTATAAAAGCTTCTAGAGATAAACATTATATATATATTCTACTAGCTGAAATTTATACCATGGGAGTATGTATAAAAGCTCCTAGAGATACACATTAAGAAATATATATATTCTACTAGCTGAAGTTTATACCATGGGAGTATGTATAAGCTTCTAGAGATAAACATTATAAATATATATTCTGCCAGCGAAAGTTTATACCATGGGAGCATGTATAAAAGCTTCTAGAGATTAACACTATAAATATATATTCTACTAGCTGAAGTTTATACCATGGGAGTATGTAAAAGCTTCTAGAGATAAACATTATAAATATATATTCTACTAGCTGAAGTTTATACCATAGGAGTATGTATAAAAGCTTCTAGAGATACACATTAAGAAATATATATATTCTACTAGCTAAAGTTTATACCATGGAATTATGTATAAAAGCTCCTAGATATACACATTAAGAAATATATATTTTCTACTAGCTGAAGTTTATACCATAGAAGTATGTATAAGCTTCTAGAGATAAACATTATAAATATATATTCTACTAGCTGAAGTTTATACCATGAGAGTATGTATAAAAGCTTCTAGAGATAAACATTATATATATATATTCTACAAGCTGAAGTTTATACCATGGGAGTATGTATAAGCTTCTAGAGATAAACATTTAGAAATAATATATTCTACTAGCTAAAGTGCCTCGCGTTGCCCTTAAAAAAAAACATTCAATTATTTCGAATTTTAAAAAAAGGACATTTTAAAAAATCGATTTTTGAAAAAAAGCTTAGCCAATGCTTCCACCAAGGTACCCATGTGTTTCCATAACAAAATTTCAGCCAATTTGGTTCAGCAAACGGGTGAAACAAATTATTATATATACGAGCGAAGAGCTTTAATACATCTTTATATCACTGCAAACAATAGACAGAAGAAGATTACATGTATGCAACATCACTGCATGGTTCGGCTTTGTGACCTCGTATGTAGGTAGATAGGTAGGTAGGTAGGTAAGTAGGTAGGTAAGTTGGTAGGTAGGTAGGTAGGTAGGTAGGCAGGTAGGTAGGTAGGTAGGCAGGTAGGTAGGTAGGTTGGTAGGTAGGTAGGGAGGCAGGTAGGTAGGTAGATTGTTAGGTAGGTAGGTAGGTAGGTAGGTTGGTAGGTAGGTATGTAGGTAGGTAGGTAGGTAGGTAGGTAGGTAGGTAGGTAGGTAGGTAGGTAGGTAGGTAGGTAGGTAGCTAGATAGGTACACTTTCTTCCTATAGTGTGTCCCATGAAACATGACAGTTGCTGAATATTTTAAAATGTCTTCTTCCGTAATGTGTTAAGTTTTTTGATATCAAAGAGAATAATAATCAACATTATAACAGTTTTATTACAGCAAAATCGATCCCATCATCTATATATTGGAGTAAAAGATTTTTCTACCGAACTAAACTGCAAAAAAGTCTTTGAATCTAATCCAGTATTTGGAAGATGACATTCTAAACTATTCATCAACTGTCATGTTTCTTGGGACACCCTGTAGCTATAAAATACAAGGGCGACAATAAAATTATAAGGGACTTAGTGAGGTAAGGCCAAATCATTGTGACACTTTAAAGTCAAATCAGTCTTGAAAATGAAAATTGATGAAGGATTTCATAGCAGCCTGGATCTATGTGTACTGTGTAGCTACAGCTTGATTATGAAAATGTTTGTATCTCTATCTCCATTATTTACTCCAAGGATGATAGAACTGAATATTCACTGGTGTGGAAAGGTCCTAAACTACTTTTTAACCGTCTGAAAAACTTTCTTATTTGATGGGATGTTCGCGAAAAGATCAAATTAGAGTTTTAAGATGCAAGAAGCGCTTTTTTTTCTAAAAATAGAAATTATATATATTATATATTTGTTGACTTTTAAAAAAGTCAAAATTATACAAATAAAGAAATCAAGAAAATGGATATTCTATAACATTTATTTAAAGGAAAAAAAAACACAAATGTTTTGAAATAATTTACCAAGACAATGTTGTAAATTGGTTGGTTTAGAAATTAACAAAGGAAATTAAAGACAAACATCAGTAGCAACTTCATGTTGGTAATGTATAACTTCATATTGGTGGTGCAGATCAACTAGAACTGTAACAACAGGTTTCTGCTCTCTCAAGGTGTCGATTATTAAACTCATTAGAGTTGAGATTATCCTCTTGTGGAGGAGAGTTAGAACCCTTGGAACAGGGTGAGTATCCTCTTGTAGAGGAGAGTTAGAACCCTTGGAACAGGGTGAGTATCCTCTTGTAGAGGAGAGTTGAACCCTTGGAACAGGGTGAGTATCCTCTTGTAGAGGAGAATTAAAACCCTTGGAACAGGGTGAGAGATCGCGGTTTTATCAGTTTTGAATATGAGGGAATGCATCTCAATGTTCGCCTGATAATTTTGGAACTCTTGGAACAATGTTGAGCTGGATGTAAGCATCGTCTGTTGGTAGCTATAGGTATCTGCATCATCACTATGAAGGAGCCAGGATTGCTCCCTGAGACGGAGTTGTGATCATCTCCAGTGTTCTCCGCTGACTGAGTACCGGGAGGTGTAGAGAGGCAGGGGAAGCCGGGAGAACGGTATTGGTGTAAACTGACCCAAATTTTGATTTTGGGGCTATTTACATCTATAGGGGAGAACGAGGGTGACATGTGGAAGCTACTGCATGTAGGAAACGGATTCATGGGTTTATAGACAGTACAGCTGCATAAATATACTACATAGATTGTCGTCTTCCGTATATTTCGAATTTGTGTTAACAATATTATATTATATATTATATTATATATATATATGTTATTGGTAGGGTTTCCATACGGAATTCCGGGTTAAGGTTTACATACGGAAATGATCCGGATATTTTTTCCATTTCCATTATGGAAAAGGTTTTGGTAATCTGAAATACAGGAACAAAATCGGGAAATTTTTTTTTCCTGTAAACCGGAAATTTCTGGAATGTGGCGGAATATCATTTCGGAAAGTTTCCAGAAAAAGTTTTACTCATTGGTCAAAAATATTAGTGTGAATTGCGATAAGCGTACATGAGGGGGGGGTGGGTATTTATCCTCGTGCCCCACCTGAGCTTAATTGCCCCCCCCACCCTCCACCATTAAATGTTAAGGTATAAAGGGGGAGAACTACAGTGACTTTCAAACTTTGTAAATATGAATTTAACTAAAAAAAAATATTTTATATTCAACTTACATTTTGTACGCCAGAATTTTTCCAGCTTAAGTAAGGTAATCCGAAAATTTTTCTGGTTTATGCTACGTAAACTGGAAAAATTTCCTGGTTACGAAATGGAAACGGAAAATTTTACGGTTTATGTTACGTAAACCAGAAAATTTTCCGATTTACGAAATGGAAACTGGAAATTTTATGGTTTAGGTTACGTAAACCGGAAAAACTTCCGGGTAAGAAATGGAAACTGGAAATTTCAACTAAAAAAGTTCTGGATTACGTCATGTAAGAAGTAATCCGGAATTCTGGCTTACGCAACAAATTTCTTGACCATTCCATTTCAAAATGGAAATTTTGTTCTGGAATAATGGAAACCCTAATTATTGGTCTATATCACGTGCTTTTTAATATTGTACATATACATGCTTCTGAACCTCTTTTTTTTACTTTCAGAGGCGGCTTAAAGGGAGGGCCGGGGACATTACCCCCCCCCCCCCTCCGGGAAAAATTAGGAACATAAGAAAAGAAGAGAGCTGGCACATTCAAATCATTTAATTTAGATTTTTAAGAATAGATTAAAAAAGTGCGGCGCCCCTAAATTACTCAAAATGTAATATTTGGGTTTTGATCAGATCCTATTCATTAAAGGTTCATTTAAAGGACGTGTCAAAATTATTTGGAAAATGATATTTCCAAATAATGATAATGCATAACAATGTTCACGGATTTCTGATGAATAATTAGCAGACTTATAAAATGTCTTACACGCATTCATGAAAATCATTTCAGTTTACTTATAGGTCCACTAACCTTTCAAATAAGATGTTTGAACTAAAAATCATCACGGATATATATATTAAAATTTATATTATGAATCCATATGTAGGTATCTCTGCGCCGGATTACAATCCTGCAAATTCGTTTCTCTTAGTACAGCAATTTTTGATAAGCTTCATCTAAAATTGTCAGGCATATTCCCTTTTGAACTCTAAAACGCGCCTGGTACGAGTACGAACGCGGATGAAGAGAGAGCGCTGTAGACGAGTAGAGCACCGAGTTTAATTCGGTCTTGGTGAGCCCTGAAGAGCTCACTTCCACATCGATCGTCGGGTTTTAAACAGTACTTTAAATTTATCTTATATTTCAGATAGTATAAAAATGGAATGCTGACCATTGTTGGGTTTCCATCTAAAGCTTCGTTAACTACGTAAGTTTTACATTCTATTTATAACTTCATGAATTTGTATGGGTCTTGCGTTCTTTGGTCGTTTTTAACCATTTTCTCCTTATGGGCACAACATATAGAAGTAAGATTAGAAGCGATCAAACCCAAATTCAATTCGGGGTCAGCCTATACCACCTTTCATTTTACGCGAACACTCCCTTTGGATTGTGATCGAAAGTCACAGCGTACTGGCACAATGAACGAACTATTACATCAATGTGATTGAGAACATGTACATTATCACAATTTTGAGCACTTGTGAAGATGCACTTTATAAAGTACAAACAGATTGGAAGTTTAATGAGAATGCATTTTTATTGAGATTGTATTTTATGGATTGGGGGTTACTCTTACGAAGATAATATTTGAATTAATATAAGGAACACAAACCCTTGAAACTGGCAAAAATGCAGGGGCGGATATAAGGATTCTGTAGGGGGGGGGGGTAAAAAAATTTTACTTGGCGCGAGAAGCGCGCCAAATTGTTTTTACCCCCCCTGGAAATTTTTTTACCCCCCCCCTAGAAAAATATCATGATGTATATCAAATTATTGGTTTTAATTGGGTTTGATTTGCATTTTCCACTCATTTCTGGGATTTACAAACTCAATCTAATAAAGGCTTCATTACATACCTTTCAGCTTTCACCTTGTTTTATACCCTTCATTATAGTCATTCATTTTACATTAACTACAAAGATCTGTAAAAAAACTGAATTTATTTTATTTTAACTAAACTTTTAATATTAAGTTTGCTGGCAAACATTGACAAAAAAGGCAGTAATATAAAAAATAATAGTTTTACTCTAAGAGGAAAAAAATGTAACTTTTTTAAATCTTTAGAAAAGCTACTCTGCCAAACTTTGAAAAAATATGGTCATTACTCATTGTTAAATTTTCTTGTCGTGAATGTACGTAGTATGTTAAGATCTTAACGAAATCTAATGTGGAAATGACATTATTTAGAAGTAAAAATGTTTTTTTTTATTGTTCATACCATTTTTTTTCTATTAAAAAAACATCTAATTTTAATGACATTGACTTTTTTACTTTAGAATTTAGAATCATTTAGAATATGTTGACTTAAAATTTGAATTATCTGATTCTGACGTATCTGCACATTGCACATTTTAATTCAATTTTAAAATCGACCTTTTTTTTAAAAACAAAAACAAAGTAACAACTCTTTCCTCCATTTAAAAGTTGGTGCGGCTTGGCATTGATTGATTGATTTTAATCTACTAGGATGGGAGCAGGAGCGTACGAGGGCTTTTGTTTAAAGGTGGGCACAATTTGCGGGCGTAAGCGCGCAAAAAAAAATTGGGGTCCCCCCCCCCTTGGCAACAGTATGCCCTCCCCTTAAAAATCCCTTTTTTGAAAAAATATTGATACCTTTTTTTATTTTTTTGCCCCCCCTCCCACCTGGACTTGTTTTGTTCACCATAAAAATACACCAAAAAGACTACAGTTTTGGGTGGTTAATAACCTTATAGGGCTAAAAGTTATTCCTTTGCTTGAAAAACTAACTTTTTAACTTTACAAATTTATCACTTAACTTCATCACAGCTAACTAAATCAATATCACAGCATGATTAAAAATTATATTTTTACTAATAAACGAAATTTCTTCTGAATGTTTTAGATAGAATTTACTCAATCTACATATTCAGCAACTCTTTTAAGCTACAATTTTCTGGGATTTGCTTGCACAAACATTTCAATGATTTTTGAGTTGTAAATGAAGACATTCCGAAAAATGCTTTTTTTGTTTTTGTAGCTTAAGACTTCCACTTCCTGTACATCCTTGAAATCATCTCTGGATTGTTCGGTAGGTTGACCCATCCATAGTCTCGAAACAAAACCTTTAAGCTTAGTTTTTGTGATTTACAGGCTTAGTTTCCCATCCATAGTCTCGAAACAAAACCTTTAAGCTTAGTTTTGTTATTTTCAGGCTTATTTTAATTAAGGTAAATCTTGAAGTTACTCTGGTAATTACCTAAAATGGCCATCCTAGAGTCTGAGTGCTTTTATTTGAAATTATCATTTAAAGCCTTTTTAAAGTAAAAAAATTTTAAAAATTTTATTTTTAATATTAAAATTAAGGAGTTTTGTTTAAAAAAATACAATTAAAATAAACTATAAACGCCATCAGGTTTCCTTGATTTGCAGTTTCCTGAAATAAAGGAAAATAAGAAATTATTTAGACACAATTATTCTACTATTTAACAATTTTTATAAATAACAAACATTCAAAATAAAAGAATAAAATGAAGTAAAATCTAATTAGTCTTTGATGTTAGCAAACAGTTTATTATGTGTTCTAGATAAAGGAGCACCGGCTCCATGATTGAGTTTCCAGACAGGACGTTCATCCTGTCCAGAAAAAGCATGGGTCCGGTGCTCCTTGAACACCGGACCCACGCCGAGTAACCATTTGCTCTCATCTTCGACTTTTCTAGCCCAATATAACTTAATAAAATTTGAAAAATTAAATATTAAATATTTTTAATAATGATAATTTAAATCCTTGCGTGTTATCCCATAGATGTCATTTTACATTTTTCTTAAATTATTAGAAGTTTGGGTTAAAAGTTTAACTTGTTTCTCATTTTTTTAATAATAAATATATATTGTTCTAATTTCTTTCCCGGGACATCTGTTGGTAGGTAGTGGGTTTCTTTGTTTAGTATTGATTTTCTGAATATCTGTTTAATGTAGACGTGTCTATTGCTCACTTTGTCAAACACTGTTGTTCCAATAAACCTTTTAACTTTTGTATCTTTTGTAGTTTTTTTATTTGGATTTTCTAATTCTTTAATTAGTTCTTGTGGGAATCCTTTTTCTTTTAAGATTGCTTTAACTATGTTGCTTTGGTTTATATATTCTTCATTTGAGCATGTATGTGTTTTTACTGTTCGAAAATATCCTAAACCTGCCATTTTTTTATATTTCATACTGACATTGGAGTTAAAGGGAATTATATCAAATTTAGATTTATCCTTTCTAAGAACAGTAGTTGTTGGAAAATTTTTTCCTGGTAAATTGAAGATCTTGATGTTCAGAAATTTTCCATATATTATTTTGGTTTCAACGTTGAATTGTATGCACTTTGGGTAACCAGTTGTTATTATTTTTAATACTTTAAGCATTTGATTTATTTCTCCTGTTAAGTGTACGGATACGTCATCTCTAAATCTTAGAAATCTTGAAATGTTTTTCTCTAGTTTTAACCCATGGATTTTTCCAAAAATTTTCAATTCATAAATTCTAAGAATGATCTCACTTCCTCTAGCAGCGGAATTATCTCCCATTGAAAACCCTTTTAGAGTTTTATAAATTCCTTTGGGTTGTTTAAAGTAAGAGTGAGTCATAGATACTTCCATTAAGTTTAAGATATATATTATGGATTCCGGTTCAAGTTTGCAAATATTCCCTGCTGTTTTTAAACAGCTTTCTAGTAGATCCTTATTGCAATTTGAGTATAGATCGCCAAAATCGCCTTCTATTTCTATTGATTTTCCCCATTCCCCGGTTTTAGAACTTTTTACTTTGGCAATTGCTTCATCTATTCCGGTAACAGATGGAGAAAGTTTTCCAAATAATCTTGTAAATTCAATTTCGATATAGTATAGTAAATGGCTGTATACATTATCCAGTATTTTTTGTATTAAGTTTATGGGATCGTTCATGGAGCTTTTAATTCCTCTACAAGTTAGATTTGAAACATTAGCTTTATTTATTATTTTAAGTTTAAGGATTTTTGGCATTAATCTTAAGGTCCCTATTTCTTGATTTTTTCCTGTCCAGATAAAATCAGATTTTTTTATAATTTCTGTAAGTTCGGTAGGAATGTGTTCACTTGCTTCTTTTAGGAAATAATTTATATTTTTTAAATACCATTCTTCCCTAATGTTATTCTTACCAAAATGTTGTTTTTTGTTGATATCTTCATATTGCTGTAGTAGATCCTCTGTATCAATACACACATATCCCATGTTCTTGTCTGCAGCAACTAAAATTTGATCCTTATTGAGGTTGAAAATTTGTTCTAAATCTGTTTCCAGTTTATCCGTCTTCTGTTTATGTTTTATCTTTCTTAAGTGTTTTTGGAAATTCTGTGTTTCTGTTTTGCATCTTTTTTCTATCGATAATAAAAGTTCACATAAATGTCGGTTTTTCCGAATTAAAGCTACTTTTTTGAGTTTCCGTATCTTAATAAATAAATTTTGAGTTTTTATGTTTGTTGCCTCTTTCCCAAAAATATTGTTCAAAATCATGATTATTTATGCTTCATAATTGCATAGTTCTTTCTTAATATTAATTGGGCTAAATGGTGTGAATTTTTTTCCTTTTTTCAAGTTAGAGATTACTGCTGGATCTATTGGGTTTCCGGACAGGTTAAAAAAGTTTTCTCCTTTTAGGTTCTTCTAATTCAGTTTTTGCTAGTTTTGACATAATCCCCTTAATTTTAGCTATTAAGCCATCTTCCATCGGTTTTACTAGTGCAATTAAGTTCTCATTTAAAGTCTCAGTTACTATGTGCATTTTTATATTATCATTTATTTTCGTTGCTTTAACAACTATATTTAACTTTTCTAAGTTCTTTTTAATTTCTGATTTAAAGATTATCCAGTCATTTTTAAAGTTTTCACCTGAAGAAATAAATAATGTATTTCTTCCCTTTATACATTTTTCTGCTAATCCACCAATAGACGATACTAGTTTTATTAAATTTTCACTTACTAGTTTAATTGATTTGCTAATGTCTAGCGTAATCATGTTTAAAGGTGCCATCACTGTCCAGGTACATTTTAATATTGGATGCATTTTCCTGAAAAAATGAATTAAAGAAAATTTAGCCGGCACTTGCATAAAATTAAATTAAGTTTATTGACAAACCTACAATTATTAACATTTTTTTTAACAAGAATGATGTAGAAAAACAATGGTTTCTAAACATATTGGATAAATAAGTTATTGATTTGTTTATATTTTGCACAGCTTGAATTTAAATATAACGAAAAATTAACTCAACAATTATTAAAACATAACAGTATTCTTACAACAATTTTTATTTTTTATTTTTTATATATTTTGGGATTTTTTTGTTTTCCATAAGTTTAGGTTAATCAAGATTATTTAAACTTTTGAATTTTTCTATTTTTTCCATCAAACAAGAAAACATTTAAGGGTTTTAAACTACATGATAATACGGATAAGAACGAAAAATTCGAAAACCCTTTTTAAAAGTTTATTTAGGGAAGTGAATAATTAACGGATGTCGAGATAGAGATTTCTTCTTGAACTGAACTTTTAACTTGAATTTACTTTTTCTCCATCACTAACGTCAATCAACAGAGTATCTTCTTCATTGGAATTACTGCTTTCATTGGCACTTTTATTTGCCATGATTCCGTATTCTGTTATCTTTTTCTGGGTGTGATCTAGCTTTCCCTTCATTCTGGCGTTATGCTCTTTTTTCTTCTTAAGAACTTTGCTTCCTTTCCTTGGTGCAGTTTGAAATTTGTCGGCAAATTTTTCCAGATCTTCTGAATCCAGATATTGTCTGGATCGCCTGATTTTATCAAACTTGTTGCATGAACTAGAAAGGTAAATGGCCCAATCATTGGTATACTTAAATTTTGATGAGTACTTTTCCTTGATTTTGAAATCACCCCAGAATAAGTAATATTCTTCCGGTTGGATTTTCTTGGCGATTTCTCTTATTTCTTCTTCTGTTCCGAACACCCAGCATTGAACCAATTCTCCTTCCATTCCGAAAATAAAATGTAGGTTCCATTTTTTAGGATCGTTATTTTGTCTCGGTTCATTCATATCTACCACTTGTCCGTAAACAGGTCGTTTGGTTCTTTTTCCAAGTAGAGCTACACTTTCTGGAATATCTTTTGATATGTTTCTTGACTCACTGTTTGTAAATCTTACGGGCCATGAAAGCAAGATTTTATATTTTCTCCCTATTCTATCTCTTGTGATTTTGTCTCCTAATATTGAATCAGGATCACTATTTTTTACCCCTCCGGTTGATCCATGTTCGTCTTGTACGTTATCATACCTTTCCTCTTTGGTTTCTTTATGAGTCACGTTATTTTTTATCGGTTTATCATTGGCTCTTGGTTCTGATGGTGATTAGTAAGGGGATGTGGAAGAAGAGGAAAAATATTTTTCTGTTTTCCTGTTTCTATATTCCTTTTCATGTCCATTTTTTTCTTCGGAAGCTTCTCGAGAACTGATGTCCGACAACACATCTTTACTTGTACCGTTTCCTGTTTCCTGAGAATTTATGAATTTCTCTTTTTCTCCTGTTGGTGAATTCTCTCTGGATTTTTTATTATTAGACTCTTCTCCAGATAATGAACCTTTTCTTGGTCTTTTTCTCTGTTTTTTGTTTTCATCGTTTTTAGGTTTTGATTCTTGATTAAAAACTTCTCCAATATCAAATCCGACAGTTTCTTTTTCTCTTTGTAATTCTTCAAGTTCTGGTTTGTTTAAATCTTGGTGTAGTCCTAATGTATCAATTATTCTACCACCATCGAAGCTGAATTCTCCGTATACGCTTATTAGACCTTCTTTGATCAGTTTTACAGTGATTTTTGCTGAATAAGAGCTAGAGAATCCAAATCTTATTTTTAGAAATTCAGGTAAAGGTTCGATTCCGGGTTGACAGCATAGGAACTCTTGATTTAGGATTATTGATATTTAAACTAATTTCTATGGATATTCAATCTAATTATGGTATTAACGAAATCTAGCAATCTTCAGAAAACTTCCTGCTTGCAAAACTACCTAAGCTTAGCCTATTAGCCTACCAAAGTTAAAAATAATACTTTACTTATTTATTGAATACAATTTGGTGGTTACGACAAAATAGAAAAGCTAAAGAGTACTTAATACACTAAAACTAAATAGATACCTTTCGCGAACATAATAATAGTAAGGTAAAAAGGCCAAGAATTCGAGAGGGGGCAAATGCAAGGAGTAGGAAACTCAAGATTTAAAATAAAATAACTGTTTACCCTAGAATCTGAATGAGCTATCCTGAATTTTCCGGCTGAAAAGTGGGTCGCACACTGTTCTGGCGGTGCTCGGGGGGCCCTTTATATAGGCTTTGAAAGGGGGGAAAAAGGGTATCTGCGCTGAGGATAAAAAGGGAGGGGAGGCCTAGCTTGTAGGGACAATTAGGGCCTTCTAGAAGGAGGGGGAAAAAAGGGTATAGATAAAAAGGGAGGGGAGGCCTAGCTTGTAGGGACAATTAGGGCCTTCTAGAAAAGGGGGGGGGAGTAGAACAAAGGGTATAGATAAAAAGGGAGGGGAGGCCTAGGGGAGGCCTAGTTTGTAGGGGCAATTAGGGTCTTCAAGGAGGAGGGGTAGAAAAGGGTGTTGACAAAAAGGGAGGGATGAGAAGACTTGGCTCACAATTTAAACAAGTAATTAGGGTAATCAACGTTAATACATCAGGCGTGGTTACAACAAAATTATAGATTGGAAAACTGAAGTCAGTTCAAATGGAATGATTATGATATAATTATGGAATGATTATGATGTAATTTTAGCAAATCAGATATTGATTGGGCTTGGCTTGTGCTCTTATTCATTTAAAGTGAGGTCTACGCCTTCATCTCCACTGGCCTCACTACTGCTATCGCTCACATCCTCATCCTCAAAGTCCAGGGAGAGAGGCTGGAATAAAAAAGAACATATTAGATAAAATTAGAAATATATGTCTATNAAGTGAGGTCTACGCCTTCATCTCCACTGGCCTCACTACTGCTATCGCTCACATCCTCATCCTCAAAGTCCAGGGAGAGAGGCTGGAATAAAAAAGAACATATTAGATAAAATTAGAAATATATGTCTATCTATATAGGTATAGACATATACAGGATGGATTTTAAAACTCTTCTTGTGTTTAACTTGAATACAAACTCTTGTTTTTCCTTGTAAGAACGTCAAGGTTTGGAGTAGTATTGGTCAATTTCTTTGTTACCAGTTTTTTCTCCTTTTTTATTAGAACATACTGCGCACTTAAAATTCTCCCTGATCTTTTTCCCATAGCAGATCCCATGCGCAAATTCTCTACATTCTTGGCATTTGAGCATGTCTGGTTCGTATGTTTGATATCTGCAAAGGCAGTTTATAACTCCAGATTTAGACTTGTCTTGTGAATCTGACCCGGATGATGAGTAATTTTTTAGTTTTTTCTTTGTTTGTTCTTTTCCTTTATCTTCTTTATTCCTTTTTATTTCTTGCTCTGTATTGGAGTTCTGTTCTTCTTGAGAATTAATTTCCTTCATATTGTTCTTTTCTTCCATTGTAACCTCAACAACTGATGTTTTGTGTTCTTGCCTCTCTTTTGAATCTCCGCTTTCCTGGTCCTTCCAGCTTTTTCTCCTTTTAGGTTTGGGATTTTCCTGTGTTTTATCCGTCAAGTGTTCTCTTGTCCTGTTTGCACCTTTTTCTTTCTCTCTGTCCCTGAATTCTTGTGTAAAACTTGAAGAACCTTCTCCTACTCTGTATTTACTTCTAAATATAAGATGCTTAAAGATTTATGTATTATTTTTCATTTTTCATTTCACTAGTTTCAAATTAAAATCTTTAAAGGTTCCTTCATTTTAAAACTTTTTTCCCTGTTGCCTTTGAAACTTTTAAGCTTTTTGAAAATTTTTAAAAAATTTTCTCAAAAACCTTTCTTCTTTTTAATAAACAACCCTTCTACCTTCCGCGTTCAGTTTCCACTGGGCTTGATGTACTACTGTAATGGCTGATTTCAGTTTCCCAGCCAGTATCAACTCGTCTATTCAAAAAAATATAAAAATATAAAAAATATAAAAATGATTTATTTATATTTTTATATAAAACCTGTTTAACTATTAACTTCGCTGTTCCTTTATATTTATGAATCTTTTACATCTAATTAGTTAGATTTTTTCCTTTATGTGTGCTAAACGATCTTTTATATCTGTTATATTATCAATTAGTTGTATTTTTGTTCACCAATATTCCGTTACATTCTAACATTAAATTCATAACTTTTATTCGTTCAGTACCTTGTATTTTGACTCCTAGCTCTATATTCAATTCTAGGTTTATTCTCTCCCTGTTCAGTCCTTGTGCTCATGATACTGCGATCCAACCTTTGTATTAGAATTCTTGGTAAATTATCTTAATAACCCAAGAATATTAGAATTCTTGGTAAATTATCTTAATAACCCAAGAATATTTGGATAAATTATTCCTTTTTTAAAAATTCTTCCCTTTTTTTAAAAACCAAATTAAGAATATGAATAATAATAAGAAAAGTTGAATATTCTTGTTTTTTCCTTTCCTTTTAAAAGTTTAAAACTAGGCACCTTTCGTTCATATTCCTCGATTCTTTAGAGATTTCATCCCTCCTCGGGTTGGTTTGGAATGTTTTAGACAACATTCCGTATCTGTCTCTCCTTATTTCTTGATGAAAGAAAGAACAATTCCTCCCATTCTTACAAATACCTTGCAAATAAAATTTGCAATGCTTGCTCATCTTTCTGAAACAAAAACCGATTAAATTTGTCTGGTTAAAATTAAAGAGGGTAATAAATTTATTCTAATCACATATTTAAATATTATTCACGTATATATTTCATTTCGATGGTGATGTGTTTCTTTAAAAAATCCCATTGGATTATTTTCCACTTTTGTGATACTATCTAATTCCATTTTAATAACTTGTTGATTTCCATTGTTTTCTTTTCGCTTACTTTGCAACTTTATCGCATAGATCTCGGATCATTTTCTGAGTTATTTCTTATTAAAAACTCATACTAACTTATTTTTCCTTTGTTACAGCATTCAATCTCATTTTGTTATCTTCTAGATTTCCATTACTCTCTTTTCTCTTAAGCTTGAAATTTTTCAGCAAATCCCGAATTATTTTCTGGATTTTGTTCAATTAAATACACACATTAACTTGGTTTTCCACTTTTGATAAAGCATCAATTTTCGTTTTGATGCCTTCTTGATTTCTAATTTTTACTTTGTCTTAAGTATGTCACATTTTTTAATAATTCTCCACTTTGCTGTCCAGTTTTGTTCGTTGACCAAGATGTGTCCACCTATCAAAGCACGAGAAGTGGTCCCTCTGTAGCATTCCTATTAATTGAGTTGTAAATGAAGACATTCCGAAAAATGCTTCTCCGCAGAATTTCTTCTGGAAGTTTTTGTAGCTTAAGACTTCCACTTCCTGTACATCCTCAGGGAGAGAGGCTGGAATAAAAAAGAACATATTTAGGATTCTAGGGGGGGTATTTACCCCCAGGATTCTAGGGGGGGTAAATAACCCCAATAACCCCCCTTATATCCGCCACTGCAAAAAGGTTTTTCATAAAAATATAAAGTATTACTTCGCTCTTCAGTTTCTCTTGCTCATACAGTTTTGGCTTTGCTGATTCATCTCAAAAAAAATATTTTTTCTTTCATTTATTGCATTCCTTAGCTATTAGAGACCTTCTATTTTTTCAATCACGGGAAAAAGCAGAAGACTCCCCAAAACAAATCAATGTTAAAAATGTCATGTCAGGTTCCTTCATCTGCGTTTTGCGCTTATAAGGTTCAAACAGAGAAGCTGCAACAAAAAACGTGTACATAAAAGACTTGATATTTCAAATGATCAAATTTTTGCTAGATATAATATTGAAACTTTGAAATATCACTAAGAAAATTATGGTTTCTTAAGACAAAATTAAGAAAAAAATGAGGAACATAATATCTTTATTTAAATTTTTAAAAAGTTTCAAACAACTAAAGATGTTGCTTAAGACCTTAGATATAACTGTTAAAATTGACCATGATGTTTTTTTTCCGAGAAAATAAAAGAATAAAATTCTATATGTGTTGGATGAATGTGGTAGCTAGAATTATCATCTTTTCTGTTTATAATCACTCATCTACACTCTTTTAGAAATTTTCTCTCTTAAACTTGATAGATTTTAAGACATATATTGTTCATAATTTTGATCATAGGTAGAAACACTCGCTATAAATCCCTGCGAGAGGCTGGGCTCATTCTCAGTTGATTACATTTTTATGTTCTTTGTACTCTGGATTTATAATATATAAAGCCCTGATTCGATTTCAGGGTAAAAATAGTAAATAACAATTTACAAAATAAACATACATAGATTTAAATTTAATGATAAATTGTTAAATTGATATTTCCTTGTTTTGGGGGTAAAACCATCCCTCAACCAACCCAAACATGTAAAACCAACGTTGACAGGGAACAGATAGAATCCCAGACACTAGATATAACTGGCGGATACAAAACTGTTAAGAATAAGTGTTCATGAAACAAAAATATATCATTGAATAAAAATTAGTTGTATGCTAATTTTTTATTTGGCATGTAAAAAAGTTGGCAATAATATATATATTTCTTTCTATCCCAAACTATAAGAATCCCAAACAATAAGAATCCCAACCGAATGTCAACCAATGTTGGGATTGGAAGAATTGGGATTAGGATAAGGACTAGGAAGTTGGAATAGGTTAGACAAGGACCAATTGGGAGTAGATAAAATAGGATGGAAATTGGAATGGATATCATTATCAACTAAAGAGGAAGTTGGGATTGGGATTCAATGACTGTGAGGATGATAAAAAGGGTTGGTAAATTGGGAGTTGGAGTAATTGGGAAGATTCAGTATTCTTATTGTAATTACCTTGTGTTTCCAAGAGGTAATGTTTAGCTAGGGAAGAGATAAAGAAAAAGCCACCAGAATTAAGTCAAGTTTCATGTTCGTTTATCTTCAAAAAATTGTTTTTTGGTTAAAAGAAATCTTTTTTATTAAGTCTTCAAAATTATTTATAAGATTATGGTTTCTAGGGTACCGTTGTAAAACAGTCAATTTTTCAATGAAAATTGAGGGGTCACTAAAAATTACGATGACAGTCCCATTTAATATTACCCAAGAATAAGAGAAACCAAGTTGGTTAGAATACAAGGTGGGCGGGGGGCATAAAAGACTCAAAAAAAGTAAAAATTAATGAATAAAGACTAAAAAACTGGATTTTTAATTTTTCGCACATTTTAGTTTATTAAGACAGATATTTTTCCTGTTTTGCACTAAGGTTTCTTTCCCTTAAGCACGCTATTGAGAAGCTATTCTGAAATTAGGAACAAAAAATTCCAAATTCAGGGGGGCGAATGTCCCCCCGCCCCTCCCCCTGTCTCCGCCCATGGGGGGGGGGATAGGATGTGCGTATATTTATCTTTGATGTCTTTGGACCGCTGAGGAAATATAGTTTTTGCGTAACAACAAGAAAGACATTTTATGTAAAAAATTTAAATTTAAATTTTGCCATTTTTTCCATTTAAAATAGTTCACTTATATATAGGCAATAGGCATAGCATATTAAGAAAAAAGGTTGTATGTGATGATATTTGATCTTGAACAAAAAAAAAGTAAAAACCATTAAAAAACATCTTGAAATAAGTTATGTCAAATGATGTCAAAAAGTTATGTCAAATGATGTCAAAAAGTTATGTCAAATGATGTCAAAAAGTTATGTCAAATGATGTCAAAAAGTTATGTCAAATGATGTCAATTCTGCATTCACCTTTGATATTTAAACAGGGTTATTTTGAATCAATTTCAGAAAAAAAATAAAAAAAAACATCCTATCATGCATAATGTATATTACATATAATATATTTACTCCCTAAAAAATTCTGTAAAATATAAGAAAAATCGAAATGACAGTATAACCCCTGTTTTCTATGAAAAGAAATATTACCAGCTGCTATATTCAATGTATAGTTAGTTTTTTACCCACTAGGTGTCTCTTTTTTCCAAATAAATATTAAAAAAAACAATAATAAGGTAAAATAAAATCTAGAGTAAATACATTTTCAAACGCTTTTTATTCAAAGTACAAAATAATTCAGTTTCATAACTTGAACTATAGAATATCTTAAGTAAGAGTTTCATTTCCGTGACAATGACATACTTAAATCCGAACTTAAACAGCGGTAGTGATTTTTGTGATAGTACTGAATGTGTTAACGGTCATACTTTATAAAAGCTTGCTAAGCTATTCTCTCAAATCCTACATTAAGAGATTATAAAGATTGGGAATGAAGATGTGGCATCGATTATTCCTGTAAGGAATCTAGATGCTATATACTTCAATGATAACTACACTCAAAGTCTAATTAGAATCTATCTAACTCTGTCTCTAGCCAAAACTCAAGGCTCTCTATCCTCAGCCAATATTCAAGGCTCTATACATGTCCGTATTAATCAACGAATCCTATTGAACTAATTTATTTTATATACAGGTTAAATTAAACTGACCGTACTGGCCAGTAAGGGTCAAAATGAATATGATAAGATAGATAAACGAATATAGATAAATCAGAAATTCATTACAAATACCACGGGCAGAAGTGATGAGAGTATAGTCTATGAAGCTGACTATCTCTCATTAAATTTGTCATCCACATCATGATCCAGCATAACCTATAATGCCGTGTCGATCTGTGAAGACCAGTCTAACATTCAGTCCTCTCGCCTCAGCATGTTGAAGTAGGTCATCTTCCATTGATATAGCATTTTTTCGATGTACTGCTCCTAGTCTGGTATCTCTGATATTGGGAACATAGCACTCCCTTATACTAAGGACTCCTTGGTTTCTTGTTGTTAGGTTACGCTCAATTTTATTGGAAGAAAACGATTCTTCCCCAGACATCATGTAGCTGTGCATCCTGGGTTGGAGTATGCCAGTTGTGATATACATCTGATGAGATGATTCGCTCCAATCTTTAACACCCTCCGTAACTGTGAGGGAGAGGAACATAAATAGTAGCATTCCTCCTATACGAAACAGAGAGCTACCTCATGCCCTGTTGCGCCTCCTTGTGTCCCTTGTTGACTGACCAGTAGCTGGAGAGATAAG
Organism: Eurytemora carolleeae; assembly: GCF_000591075.1. Taxonomy (NCBI): domain Eukaryota; kingdom Metazoa; phylum Arthropoda; class Copepoda; order Calanoida; family Temoridae; genus Eurytemora; species Eurytemora carolleeae. The sequence continues at coordinate 251,285 of NW_019396705.1, read as the reverse complement.
ATTGCTCTGCACGGCAGAAGTACTGTCCAATCCTGGCTACACCGGTGGTGTTGCGATCCTTCCCGCCTGTCGATCACCACTCCGAGATGACTGAATACTCCTTGATTTGCTGTGCAACTGACTAACAAGGTCTGTTGTATGATTTGAACTAGCTGCGGTCGCAGCTATGCTCAACATCGCGGCTATTTTGCTGTACTGGCCGGTATTACTGCTACTAGGGCCCGGTATCAAGGCTGGATGTATTGCCCCGGCCGCTTCTATGGTCTCGGCCTGCCTGCCCAGGTCTGCAACCGTGTTTGGGGGTAAATGTACCGGCAGGTCTCCTCTCTCGTCCCTGATTGGTTCACTCTCGCCATTACATCTGCAGCTGGCCAATAAACAATTCGCCGCTCTTCTACACTTCTTTGATTGGTCTTCAAGGTCCCAACTGTCCGCGTATTCTTCATAACTCACCGGTGTAATGTCCCATAAACCCCGCTTTATCCCTTCTCTCCTTCTAGATTTGCCGTTGCATGGTTTTTCTACACACTCTGATTTTCCCCGCTTTACTCCTGTAACCCTCTCTTGCATGTCTATCTCATTCTCTACACCCTCTGATTGCCCCCTCCCTGCTCCTGTGTCCTCCTCCTGCATATCTATCTCATTTTCACAGGCCAGGGTAGGCAGGGTCGATTCATCTATACCTTCTAATCTATTGTTGTGCTGGGTCTCCGCCTCTCCACCGTCTCCGTCTTGCATTTCAACCTCTCCGTCTAAATCTAGTGTGGGGTGGGTTCCCCCCCCCCCTCCTTTTCACAGTTGGATGTTATCTGGGTCTCGCAGTCAGTTTGTCTAATCTCCTGTGGTTCTGTCTGACCAGCTGTCTCCCTTCTGTCCCCTGGGTCGTGTCCTCTCTTGTCCGACTGTCTCTCTTGGTACTTAATCCTTTCTGTTATCGGTTTCTCTAGCTCCAAGCTCGGAATTTCTGTAATCTCATCTCCCCCTTGCAATGCTGGGTGAGGGGGGTGGCTGGGTAATCCGTGCACGTTGTTCTCCCCCCTTAACTCCTTAAGAATGTCTAGACTCACTATCCTCGGTTTCCCTTGCTCATATATAGCCATCACCTCGGCTAATGCTGGGGCCAACAATCTCACAATTTTATAAGGCCCCGCCCAATAAGAACTGAGTTTGTCACAACTGCCTGGAATGATCTTCTTCTGTCCTACATTAAACTGGTTCAAGATTGGCTTGTAATATTGAGCATTTCTCCTCACCATTTGTTGCTATCTCTCTCTCATCCCAGCATAAGCAGTTTGAAACCTTTCTTATCTATCTCAAATCTTGTCTCCTCACTTAGGTTATGAACAGCAGGCGGATATCCGGCAAACTTCCACCTCACTTTTCCTATTTCCACGGGGTTTCCTTCCAGTTCCGATGCAAAGGTTATCTTCATTTCTCCCACTTCATTTGCTTCTTGATATTCTTCGTTTTCTTCTGTTGTTGGCTCATCTAAATGCTTGGCTCTAGATAAAGCATCTGCATTAACGTTCTCACTTCCTTTCTTGTGTATGACAATGAACTCAAACTGTGCCAGTTCCGCGTACCAGTGTTGAAAAATAGTTTCTTCTGATTTCAGATTCACGATATACTTTAAACTAGCAGCATCTGTGTAGAATAAAAACGGGGGCCGGTACTTCAGAATATGTTCCCACTTCTTCATACACTTCACCATGGCGAGTAACTCCCCCTTGGCGCTGGAGTAGTGTCTCTCATAACGATTACACTTCCGCCCCCCAACAACCCAGAAAATATTCTACTCCCTCTTGTTTCTGAGACAAAACCCCTGCATTGTTTAATGACGACCAGTCTGTAGTAAGGATGAATTGTTCATCTGAATCAAAATCTGGATAAGCTTGTATCCGCCCTGCTGAAAACTCTGCCTTCAGCTCCAGGAAATCCTTCTCCATATCTTCCGTCCACACAAATTTCTCTGCCTTCTTAAGACTATTCATCCTGTTGGTCAAAGCTGAGTACTTAGGAATAAACCACCTGTAATAACCCGTGAAACCCAGGAATGACGACATCTCCTTACAACTGGTGGGGCGTGCAGCTCTGTATATCTTTCACATATTGATCCAACATCTGTACTCCGCCCTGGCTCACTTTGTGTCCTAAATATTCGGTTTCTGTCTGAAATATCTTGGTCTTCTTAGGTTGAATCTTGATCCCTGCCTTGGTGTGAGCCTCCACGATGCTCTTCAGATGCTTCAGGTGGTCCCAGGTGTCCATAGAATACACCAGGATGTCGTCGAGATATGATAACCAGTACTCCACAGGTAAATGTGCCAGGGCTAGGTCCAACATCCGGCTGTAGACACTTCCTGCATTTGAATCCGGATATAACAAAATGTGCTGAAAGGACTGATAAAAGCTGTACAATCCCTGCTCCCCTCTTCTATCTGCATCCCGTGATATGCCCTGCAGGCGTCGATTGAAGTGAAGATTTTTGCACCCTTCAACTTTTGCAGATTTTCCTGGATATTCGTCAGAGGATAAGGTTCCTTGATTGTGACATCATTAAGCAGCCTCAGGTAAGTCACCCATCTAGTCCTCCCATCTTTCTCCTTCACCGGAACTAGTGGCGATGCCCAGGGACTATTCGCAGGTTCTATGATCCCTTGTTGGATCCACTCATCCAATTGTTCTTTCAAGTTTGCCCGCTGATCAGGATTCAATGGTCTCACCTTAGATCTCTTAGGTACTGCTCCAGGTTGTAATTCTATCCGTAGTTCCAGTAAATCTGTTTTCCCATAATGATTAGGATGAAGTGCTAACGTGGAAAAGTTCTCCAAGAGAAGATTGATTACTTCCTCCTTCAACTTTGCATCTCTATTCAGAATTACGTTCTCATCTATCTTGAAACTGTCCTTGATAAACTTTCTCTTACTCTCCTCTGTTGGGAAATCATAACTCCTGCAGAGAATTGACTGACTCTGAAGAATTACACACTTCCTCTTCGTCTAAATCTGATACCGTACTTCCCCTTAGTTCCTCCTTGATCCAGGCTTGTTTGTCTATACACATACTATGAATAGTGCCTAGCTTCTGTCCCACACACAACTCTACGCACTCCTCTGCATGATTCTCTACGTATATCGCTTGTACACTTCCTGATAGATTATAGGCATTTTCAGGAAGTAGAATGTTTCTCCCCTTCTCTTGATCTTCTAACGGTAACAATTCTACCACCCCAGCCCCAGTCCAGTTACCTTCAGTTCTAACTTTGACTAACTTCCTGCAGGTATAGTTATCTTCTCTGCAGCCCATAACTGTCTCTCTACTACTTCCTCTACTGGATCTTTGTGGCTCACTTCCGGTTCCCGTTTCTCTACTTTCCACACTGCCGGAAGTATCTGGGTATACTTCTTGTTTTCCTTTTCTACTCTCCAACCTTTAATCATGAAAGGGAAAGGTTTCCCTTAAGCACTGCACTGTCTTGTTAACCTTTCCTGTCCCTCACTTCCAGTAACTAATTTCACTTCCTTCTCCGTACAGAATATTGACACTTCCTGTTGACGAAAAAACTCGATACCAAAATTCTCTGCATGATTTAGTCCTTCTATCACAATCGGTTCTATTTCAAATCTCCGGCCCAGGCCATCCAAGTAGAATCTAATCCTTTCCCCTTTCCCTAACACTTTCAATCCTTTCCCACCTTTCTCCGCCGTGTTTACTCTAGCATTACTCTCCTCAAACATTTTCCCTCCTATCATCTTCCAGAATTCACTAGACACTAAAGTACCTTTCACTAAATTGCCGGTATCTACTAGGGCTAATTCATATATGTCCCTCTTAAATAACTTAAATTTCGAATACGAGGTTTTTTTGTCATCTCTCTCCACTAAATTAACATTGTTCAGATGTAAGAGAATATTCTTTTCCCATTCTCTCAGTTCCAGATCTTTATGACCGTTAGGCCTTAAACTACCCCTCACTTCTGGGTTAAAACTATTAGATACTTCTCTAACCTTGTCTTAAATATCTAATACTTCCATTCTAACATTATTAACTTGCACTTCCGGTACTAATTCACACAAATTAAGGACATTTGGATTAACAGAAATGTTTATAAAATGATTATTATTTACATTCAAATCATTATTTTCTGCAATCATAGGAGTTAAAGACCGTCCGTCATCGTAACTCCCTAGGGAAAAACCGCCTCTGGAACCAGTTTCTTCAGAACTTCTTGCATCGCTGCCATAGATTTAACCATATCCGCCCCCATATCAGCCATTTCCTCTCCTTCCTTGATTTCTCCGTTCTCCTCAGCACTCCTGGGATATATGACCCTCTTTCCCACAATTATAACACGAAATTGATGGGCGGGAATTATCACTACTGGGTTTCCCCCGGGGTTCTTATGGGGATTTTTCTTTTTCCATTCTTCAAACTTCCTGCAGTCCCTCTTCTGATGACCAGTTTTCTTGCAAAAATAACATGTATCTCCATTCTGTAGAGCATTTACTCCTCCCTCAGCCTCTAAATCCTCAACATCAGACACGACCTCCACCAACCCTGGCATGGCATTGACGTCCATGGGCACCTGCCCCGTCTTCAACATCTCGTTGGCCTTGCTCATCTTGCTCCCATCATACCCATAAGTACTATGTAATCCTGCCATATCCTGTGCAGGGGCTCTAGGATCCATGTTATAAGTCCTCAGGTTTACCAGTTGGTGGACTCTCTTTCATGTTTAATCTCTTTAGGCATAAATGTAAGACAAGTTTTCCTCAACTCAGCGTTGTACAGGCCCATTAACATATTAGTCTTGAACTCCATTAAACTCCTCCGGGCTGGGGGATAGGCTTGCACAAATAACCTCAGTTTGTCTGTGTAGCATCCTCATTCCTCATCTGTCTCCTTTGCAAATACTTCATCTTCCTGCCTTCCTCATCCTTCTTGTGAGTGAATTTCTTTAATAATTCTTAGAAGAACTCACCAATCTCGTAGTTGTCAAAAGCCAACCCATCAGGTTTCAACAATACTATCTCGGACTGTGCCTTTCCCGTTATACAGTCTAGCAGCATCCTTTTTATTGCATCGTTGGGAATCGTTTCACACTTAAACCTTGACAGATGTTTCTCTAGCTCCCCACACCAGTCAAACACCTTACTGGGGTTACCATCATATGTAGGGGCTCTACAGCTAAAATCCAACAGTCTCTTCTCATAGTCAGCCTCCGCCCTTCTTAGATCTCTGAGGGTCTGTCTATCCGCTCTCCCCTCCTCCTTCTCCTTCTTCAACCAGGACACATAGTACTCTTGTGAATCCTCCACCTTCTGTCGTTCTAACAACGCGACTACTCTACCGATAGGATACTGTGTCTCTGGTGTCGCTGCTTCTTGCCAGGTCTGGGCAAAAGATGTATCCTTATCTTTCAGCTTGATCTCCGCCATTTCCTTCTTAGTCTCCACCAGTTGAGCTTGTAGCAGTTGAAACTGCTGCCTTATTTCCGCCATGCCATCTATCGCTGGGTGAGATGGTCTCTCCATCTCTACTTCCGATCCAGAATCGTCACTGGGTAGACTAGGATATCCTTGAAAGGTAGCCACTGTGTTTCCTGTAGCCCCACTTGATTCTCTCACAGGCAAATCCTCTCCTGTTAGAACTTCTCTGGCTAATCCGTTAAACCAGGTTTTCACTTTACTCTTTTTACGGAATACTTTCGGAGTCTCGGGCATCTAGATTTGGGTTCAAGGTTATCCCACCGCTGCCACCACTTTTGTAAGGAATCTAGATGCTATAACTTCAATGATAACTACACTCAAAGTCTAATTAGAATCTATCTATCTCTGTCTCTAGCCAAAACTCAAGGCTCTCTATCCTCAGCAAATACTCAAGGCTCTATACACGTCCATAGTAATCAACGAATCCTATTGAACTAATTTATTTTATATACAGGTGAAATTAAACTGACCGTACTGGCCAGTAAGGGTCAACATGAATATGATAAGATAGATAAACGAATATAGATAAATCAGAAATTACTAGCATGGTAACATAATTCATTACATTCCCAACATTTAAATTACAGGGTGTCCCAAAAAACATGGGAATTCAGTGACGAATTCGATATCTTTGTTATGAATTAGATTTGTAATACCTAATTTCAAAAGCCATAACATTATTATGTCTGCTAGAGTTTATTTAATGAAAATGGTAAATGGTAAAGATAAGTCTATAGTTTTCCAAATCTACCATTCCATTCTTGTATCTGCTGCATAAATCTGATGTCACAGTTAAAATTATTGATTTTTAGATGGAAAAACAATTTGGTGGCACGCAAATCCACGCATTTCCGCCAAGATTTAATTGCTCCCTTGTTTGCAATTATAGCGCAATTTTGCGCAATGAAATGGCGCAAGCGGAAGCAATCATTGCACACAATTCCGCACAAAGGAATTCCGATTGGAACCCCTATTTGTCGGTATGTAGTAAATGTCGTACTCTTAAAACTTGGTCCAGAACTGTATCAGTCCAGGTACAACCGGACCTCTATCAAAGTCAAACAGCACATGATCCACACAATCCCGTAAACTATCAATGCCACTACCACTGGGAGCGATGTCATAAGCTATCATTGTCAATAAGGACACTAAAATAAAGAAAAAAGTCCAATATTTTACTATTTTATTCCCTAAAAAAACATATATTAATTAAACAATTTTACAAGTCGGAAAATCCACAAATTCTTGCCCTAATTTTGATCAAAATAAGGTTGCCAAGGTATCGTTGTAAGCCCCTCGAATTGAATTATTGATAGAACTCTCTTCCACCCTTCTGATAAAAATAAGTATAACAAAACGAAATAAACCCTATTTCCCTTTTAATAAAGAAATGATAAATACAAAGCTAAACCGAAAAAAATCATTTTTACGTAAAATAACAGAAAAAACCATAAAAAATTTTGACTAAAAATTCCTGATCTAAATAGATAGAAAAAGGTGAATTATACATATTTTTTTTTAAATGTGTATTTTGTATGTCAAATAAAATCTCAATAAAAGTTTTTTATTAAACAAATAATTCATTTTATTAAATATTGTTATGATAATATCATATTGCACGAGGGAGGAGTGGCGTTCCATCCTCAACCCTACAAAATATGTTTACTACAAAAGTTAGAAAAATCGAAACACAATCCCAATTAGAATGTTGTAATAGTTTACATACAGGGTGTCCAACGAAACATGACAGTTGGTGAATAGTTTAGAATGTCTTCTTCCATATACTGTACTAGATATTGAAGACTTTTTCTTGTTTATTTTGTTTAAAAAATCTTTTACTTAAATATATTTTACTTTGAAATCAATTTTACTGTAAGATGACTCCCACATGATATTTTTTATTATTCTCTTTGCTATCAAACAACTAAACTAATTATGGAAGAAGACATTTTAAACTATTTACTAACTGTCGTGTTTGGTGGAACATCCTGGGACCAGTTTTTAAAAATATGCTTTTGGAAAGCTCAGGCCAATAATTTTAAGTTGTTAATTAATCACAAATTTAAAAAAATCAATTTTAGTATTCTGCAAATTAATTTGTTGTATATCATCATTAACTTGAATTATTTCTTTTTTTTGTTCAGACATCTCTTCAGATATCGTCTTTGCAATGCAATTCAAGGAATCCCTAAGAAACGTTCCGAAATCAAACATTAAAAACAGAGATCTGACAAAACTACCTGTTTTTAACAATAAGAATTAAGTGTAAAATGAATTCTAAAATGATCTATATGATACTGCATTCTCAGTGTGAACTTTAACTGCAAAACCTGCTTTTGATGAAATCAATTTTTTCAACCATTGCACTGAACCTTTATTAACATTTTTGAGAATACAGAGCTAAAAACTTTAGAATGGTGGATATCGAGATTAATGCTTGATCCTCTTTTTTACTCAATATCGAGACTAACCTAATCCTGTACTTGTATCCTGAAAAGTGTATAAAATTCAACCAATCAGAGTCGCATATAAACCGATAAATTAAAATTTTGCGAGCCATTTAAGAAAAACTATACAGAAACGGAAGTGACTCTCTAATCTTAAAAAACCGGTTTTTGATTTTTCTCTACTGTATCCAAGAAAACCAAGAATAAAATCAAAAGTGTGTTCATTGGATACTCAGATTAAGTAATCGGGATTAAGGCTATCTCATTCGAAAGTTTTCAGCTCTGTATAATCTTCAGACTCTGAGAAATAAATGTTCAAGTTATAATGTATATTTAATTATAATATAGCTCTACAGGGTCATAAATTCTAATTATACAAACATATTAATATTTTGTTAATATTTATCAGATCGAATCTTGAAATATATCTGGTGACTAAATATAATATCTTCATTAAAGAGAGTGTGCACAAAAATGTAAAGAAGTTCAAGGATTAATAATACAGTTAAATAGCATTCGGAATGGTGTTCTTTAATTTGCTAAAAACGCCATATTTTAACATTTAAAGGGACTGTAAGCGCAATTTCAAAAAACCCTTTATGCAAAGATTGTAATACCCAATCCACAACATTACCAATGAAGCCTTTATCGGATCAATAATGTGGAAGAAATTGTCGTTTTTTAGAAGAATGCATTCCAAGTTTTTATTCTGATAAATTCTATATGTTTTCCTGTAAAAGAAATTCGCAAGTCACATTTGTAGAGAATCCACAATTGAAAATAATCAGATTTTAAAATTAAAAAACACTGATATCGAATTTGTACTTCGGCAAACTCTACGGGTACTGTTGTGAATCAGTGATTGTCCTTTTTGCCTGGAAAGTCACATGAAATTATGCTGACAGCACTTTAAGATTTTTTTTGGCCATTAATCTTAAATCTTCCACCGGGTTTGAATTTTCCAAAAAAATTCTCATTTAAAAAAAAATGAGTGGTGACATTTGTCAGCAAATTTGCATTTTCAATAAGTGATAAACTATTGATAGGTTATTTAAACTCAAATGAGTAAAATTTGTTAAATTTAATCTCTTTTCTTTCTTTTAAAAGTTCTGGGCGTAGGTGACTTCAAAATTAAAAATAAAAATATTAGTTTTTCAAAAATATGGAATTCAAAATCATTCAATTTTTTTAAAGATTACAAATAGATAATCAGTCGAACAAAATGTTCTTAATTTCGAAAATATGTTTTTTTTTAACAGGGTACACCTTGTCCTTATATCCGGGAGATTCTAGAAAAATATAAAATATCACAAAATTCAACTTAAAACTAAATACACATTAATTGGGAATGTTAAACTTTTCTCGCAAATATATATATAATTAATAAAATCTACGAAATCTTAAAAACAAAATATCAACCTAAAAAAATATCATAAAATTGACAAGTTAAATGGCGCTGGTAAATAGTTTAAATTTTCTTCTTCCATATTTTGTTAAATTGTTTAATACCAAGAGAAAAATAAAAAGTATTATATAAGGGTCATATTATAGTAGAATATATTTGATAACAGATTTGTTTCACGAAATAAACTGCAAAAAGTGTTTAATATCTAATACAGTATATGGAAGACGACATTTAAAACTATTTATCAACTGTCTTGTTTTGTGGAAAACTCAGTAGTATTTACTATTTATATTTGAAATTTTAAAAAGTGTAGATAAAAATACAGATCAAACCATTTACAACTTTGTGTCAAAGAAATTGGGAAACATAAAAAAAAATGAGGCTAACCCAATGGGTTAATTTTATAACATATTCAAAGATATATCAAATTCAATTTTGGAATTTTTAGATAAAAATCTAATATTTGTCAATTTGAGATATCAAAAACAGATGATATTGTTGACAATACCTTCAAAAGGGTGCCAACAATTTACTTTTCCAAGAGAATTTTGTTTTCAAAAAACAATCTGATTTTGCCGCGTCTAATTCCTAGAACCGCCATATTGTATCTTTGCCGCGTCTGATTCCTAGTAGCGCCATATTGTATCTTTGAACAAATTATCCGCGTAGGAAATCACAGCTGATGCAGCTTGTTCTACAACTACAAAAAACAAGTTAGGTTGCTTAAAGGGACAGCATACGTGATTTCAATTTATGCAGTGGCAATTCAAATGCACAAAAGTATCCTTAAAACCTTTAAATAATACAGGATGATGGAAATTTCCTTATCTATCTGGCTTTAAATCGTGGGCTGGAAGATTTTTTTTCTTGTTTTTATACAAAACTAACCTTTTTTAAATTAATTTGTACATCCTTGAAGAATTTGATAATTTACAATTTTGAAAACTGATTATTTTTAATATTGTGGTTTCTCTACAAAAATAATAATACCTCCCACATAATAGATCAGATAAAGGTTTCGAGGGTACCGTTGTAAATCGGGCATTGCCATCTTTGCATGGAGACTTGAAATTACGTTTACAGTCCCTTTTAGGTTTTATATTAATTTGTCACTTCTATGAAAGGAATGCCAACAACTACATGTCTAACAATTACATTTATAAAATGAAAAATAATAAAAAAGGTCCTCATACAGGGATTGAAAAAAGAAAAATTTAATAGTTTTTAACTTCTTTTTTAATATTTGGAAGGGTTTACATATATTAAGTTTATTTTTAAATTGAAACCTCAATTTCAGGTTTTTTTATTTAATAATTTTCAGAGAAAATTAAACTAAGAGAAAGATTTCCTGATACTCCTGGGAGAAGCTGCATTAAAAAGAAATTTTTTTTTAAAATGATATTTTTATTTTCATTTTAGAGGGTGTCATTTAAAACAAGACAGCTGAGAGACAACTGAAAGATGGGGAATAACTTGGAATGGACTTTTTTAAAAACTTTTAAAAGGTTTTAAAAGGTTCGCAAAAATCTAAGAAAATTTACCAATTTTAAAATTGCTTTCCTGCTAAATTGCGACCAATTGAGATAATGCAGCAAAAAAAAAAAAAAAAAGTTGGAAAAGTGAAACGGTTCAGGAGCGTTGTTTCCCCCCCCTTGTGTGTAAGTCTTTTTATCCCCTAGATATTTTTTAAAGGTTTTGTTCGCTTAATTGGGAAATATATATTGCCCTCAACTATCATTATATATCAGAGATATTTACTTGAAAATATTCATTTAATTCTTCTTATTTGGCGAAACAAAATAATTATAGGGTAAAATGTAACAACAAGGATGAACAAATTTGCCGTTTAAAGGATCAATTTTCCTCTCAGAGCATCAACCCCCCCAGTGCCATCGGTTGCTTCTTTTTTGGGTAGTTTTTTGCCTATAGTTTGTTTCAAGGTCAAAATGTATGAACAGAAAATGTTTTAAAAATTTTGTTTATTGCTTGCTTTGCTTTTCTTCAAATTTAGACCCTGGCAGAAGATGTTTGCAACAAGAAGACCCAAAACGACCCAAAACGAAGATGTTGTAACGATTCGTTTTCCAATTGTTTCTTTTTTTAAGAATAGATATATTGCAAAGCTTAACTTCAACATATTACAGTTTTGAGATCTTGGAAGTTATATTTGTCATTTAAAAAAAAATCCAAACTAGTAACAACCCCCTCCCCCCCTGACCAAATACTCGGCGAAAACTAAAAATTAAATATAGATGAACTAACCTAGTAAATAACCATGGTTACAAAACTTTGAGAGTTATCGAAAGAATTTATAAAATGTCGTCTTGACAAGTTTTTAATGGGTTTTATACTATTATACCTAAAACCTCAGTAATAAAACAACCAGCCATTAAAATGTGGAAAAAGTTTTAAAGAGCTCCAATATAATTATTTGATTTAAAATCTAAAGTCTAAAGCATTCCTTAATCAGTATAGGTTCAAAAATCAGTATAGGTTCAAAAAAACGGCATTTTATAAATTCTTGACTCCAAAGTTCTGGGTCTGTAAAAACAGAGACTTTAGAAAATTTAACATGCAAATAATATAAAAAAAATTTATAAACATCAAAAATACGCACTAGTCACGAAACAAACAATTTGTCAAAAAAAAATTAGTTAAAAAAAATCCAATTTTAATTTGTGAACGAAACCACGCATTGATTTTTACATGTAGAATCAAAATCCAATTCTTATAGTGTTGTTAGAGGGATTTGAAATTAATGAGATGTTAAAAGGACTGTAAGTGAAATTTTACGTGACCTTCCATTCAAATTTAAATTACTAGGCTTTTAGGTATAATACACACTAAAGAGTATAAATTTAAAGGTAGAAGTTTAATTATGCATTGAGAAAGTTATTCTTCATTTCAAAAATATTTTTTCTAAAGAGAGTTTGACTTTATAAAACTGTCTTCTATAGATTCTAAAATATAGAAACTAGCAAACACATTTTTATTTTGGAAACCTCTCCCTGTATCATGGAAAGAAAGCTTCATGCAAAGTAAGCTAGCTGGATGCAAAGAAAGCTAGCTTCATGCAAAGAAATGTCTAAGAAATAAATAAAGATAAAAACTTTTTCTTTACACAAATGTAAATATATAAAAAACACTAAGTCTTTTAAAGTGACTTTAATCGTTAAGTCAAGTGACCCTCCATGCAATGCCTAATTTTCAACAGTACCCTTAAAAACTTTCTCTCGTTAAGAACTAATTAGACATCCTGTTTTTGTTTCTCTAAACTGTTTATTTTCATGTTCGGTTTCTCTTGCGCATTTATTGCTTATAAGAAGAAATAGTGAGATTATCAGAATTTAACATTCTTTAGGTCTGAAAAACGACATTATCTAGCACATTTTTAATCAGATTAAGGTTATAAGGGTAAATCCGGCACTGCCATCTTTGCATGATGGGTCCACTTGAAATTACGCGTACAGTTCCTTTAATCGATGTTAAACTCGCAAATAGTAAAACTTCCAGTATTGTTCTCCCTCAAAGAACAAAAAATGTCCATAAAATTCCCCGAACACTGCAGAATCTTAAATCTTTCAATCTTAAACTTTTTTAATCAAAAACAAAATCAGGGAAGTTGATTGAGACAGGAACTTTTAAACAGATGGATTGGGTTTTATCTAGTTTTGAATAAATATTAACACTTAAGTTGAGGTTATGTAAGTATTGAAAAGATAAATCTTTTTTGGAGGGTTTATTTTCTAATAATAGTTTTACACCCGTTTAATTTAATAATTTAATTAATTGTATCATTAAATATGGTTCCTTGATAAATATATAAAGGGTTTATAAGCTAGAGTTACGGTAAATTAATATTGTAAAACATGCAAAATCTCCATCAGTTGGATGTTTGTAAAGGGAGCGTGCACAGGAAAACAGTAAATCCCAATTATATATATCTTAAACCCCTCTTTTAATTTGAATGAACGATCTCATTAAGAAAATGTCATCCTAAATAATGTTTTTTTTTTTCAAACTGATGGATTTGACAGTTTTTACGGATTCTGAAAATTGTTCCATAATATTAAATGCATAACATTTATTTTCAACCAAAAATATTACCAAAAGACAATATTTTCTTTGAAACTAGAGGTCAAAACTTTTAAATCTAACTGTGCTAAGTCGGTTTCCCCTTGCAACCTTTGTCGTCAGAAGTTTAAATTGATTTGATTTACATCATAATAAACTTAAATCTTAAAATTCAAAAGTTAATGCTAAAAATATTAAGTTCGGCCGCTGTTTCTGAGCGTTAACCCAATCAAAAATTTTAGCCTCACATGTTTATCTATCATTGGGATAAATTGTTACCAATTATATTGGCTGTATGCCAAGTTCCTGGCCCGCATTCGCCAGATTTTGGGACACCTTAACTACCCGCCCAGTTACATAGGCAAACCTAAATACAAGTTTTAGGGATTTTGGGACACATTTGTAACTCCTAATCTAAACATCTTAGATTTTGGGATACCCAAACTACCTTCCAGAAGCATAAAAACCCCACATTTAAATTTTATGGATTTTGGGACACCTCAACTACCCTTTCAGTGACATAAGCATACCTAAATACAAATTTGAGGGATTTTGGGAAACATTTGTAACCCTTATAATTTCATAAGTAAACATATACTTCATAGATTTTGGGACACCTAAACTACCTTTCCCTAGAAGCATAAAAACATAATTAAAAATGTTATTGATTTACGGACACCTGAGTCTGACCAGTGACCAGTTACATAACCATCCCTATACACACATTTAATGGATTTTGGGACACTATAGCCAGTTACTTGACAAAATATAAGCACAAAAACCGGGAAAATTTCGGAACCAGTTTTGTATAAATATGACAAATTTTGTAAACAATGCTGGGGGGGGGGGGGCAGGACGGGAGAGCCAGACCAGGGCAATCACTGTTAAATCATATTCTGATGAAATTAATTGCAGTTTAGAAATTTTATTGACAAACACAAAAAAGAGAAAGATTCTTGAAGAAGAGAAGATGAAAGCTGGAAAAAGAAAAAGGTTATTAGTGTTAGAAAGCATAGTGAAAGAGAAAGCGGTGAGTACAATATAACAATTCAATAAAACATTTCAAATGGGTTGTTATAGTTTAGAGAAAAATGAACAACACCAATTGATAAATCAAAATGTTCTGCTGTAAACGAATGTCGTATATTAGGATTTAAGAAAATTTTAATAAATAATTTGTAATCAAATAGAGTCGAGTTATTATGAAGAAATTTAAGGTTTTGTTTTTAAATTTATTCGCAGATTTTCTCAAATTTTATCTTAGCACAGTAATAAAACATTTGTTGGGATGAAATAGTAATTATCCATTTAGTTTTAATGATAAAAGTTTAATTTTTCACAACTTTTGTACGTATGTATGCACAACATTAGTTTACAGATGACTTTTTTATAGTTTTCTTAAAAATTAGGTTTTTTTAGTTGATTTTGCTTTACGTATATTAAGATCTAGAAAAGTTACAAATTTTATGATTCTGAGCAATGTATGACAATTTGAAATAGTACATTATAATTTTATAAAGCACACTACAGGACGGAGTAGTATATTACAATTCGGAGTAAATTTCGATTCGGAAGAGTACATTTAAATTCGGAAGAGTACATTTAAATTCGGAAGAGTACATTTTAATTCGGAAGAGTACATTTTAATTCGGAAGAGTACATTTTAATTCGGAAGAGTACATTTTAATTCGGAAGAGTACATTACAATTCAGAAGAGTACATTGCAATTTGGAAGAGTACATTTCAAATCGGAAGAGTACATTTAAATTCGGAAGAGTACATTTTAATTCGGAAGAGTACATTTCGATTCGGAAGAGTACTTACAATATGGAAGAGTACACTACAATTTGGAAGAGTACATTACAATTCGGAAGAGTACATTACAATTCGGAAGAGTACAGTACAATTCGGAAAAGTAAATTTCAATTCGGAAGAGTACTTACAATTTTCGGATTCCGGAAGTTTCTCCTTTCTTCCAAGGGGCGTCTTCCGGCTCAAATGGTAAAGGTCCCTAAAAAATAATTTTTTCTTCTTCAAAACTATTGAAGTGGAACAAACTGAAAATTTCTAATATTTAAATTATTTGATCTAACAGGATTCATAGTTTGAAATATCTAAGGTCTAGGAGTTGACTCTGTGAACTATAATGTAGTGTATAACACGAGGGAGGGAACCCCCGGACGCCATGAGCCTCCGCTATGCAGACACGAGCCTCCCAGAGTTGCTAGGCAGACTGAGCCTCCACCATACAGAGCAAGCCTATGAAGACGATGCCAACGATATACAATAAACAAGCCTCCACCATAAAACAGAGCTTTTTTTTAAATCTTGGTTTTTAAGGACAAATGTTATCAATTTTTTTGACGTAGTGGCATAAGAATTTTACTAAAGATTAGAATTATTTATTGATTGTCATGATTAGAAACATATATGGACTCATAAAGTGGGTTATAAGATTTATACTAAAACTTTAAACATTTCTTACGCAGAAAGGAAGATATTTGGAGAAATATTTCTGGAGTAAACTTGGTTTGTTTTGTTGAAATCTTTGATTTAAACAAACTTTTTTTGAAAAGTGTTAAGATTTAAATAATTTTTACAAATTTTCTTGATTAAATTTGAAATACAAAAAATGTATCGCTTAAATCAAAGATTATGAATTTCAATTCAAATTTTTTCTCTAAATATTTTCCTTTTCATGTAAAAAATGTTTAAAGTTTTATGTACCACTTTATTAGTCATAATTAGGCACTATTTATGATAATTGAAAAATACTTCTCATCTTTGACAAATCTCTGATGCCACAATGTCAAAAAATTTGTAAAAAAATCTTTTATTTAAACTTAAAATACAAGTTTAAAAAAACCTCCTGCACAGGCACCTTTTGATCTGGGAGGCTCGAGTCTGCATAGCGGAGGCTCATGGCGTCCGGAGGTTCCCTCCCTCATAACACTGTACAAGTGACAAAGCCATTTCTTTTAAAGATTTTGGTAGTATACTCAGAAGCTGTCAAGTGCCTCTGTTGTTTGAAAGATTGGTACAAGATTTCTAATTTGAAATAGAAAGTCGTCTTCCTTGTATTGATAAATACGACGACGACTTTACCTGGACAGGAAGATCGGATCCGTCCGAATCTATATCAGAATCACTAAAACAAGAGAAATTATCAAATCAACTTAACAACTTTAAATAAAAAAAAATCTTACAAATTTATTTATGTGTTCTTTCACTTAGAAGCGTGCAAAATTGTAAATTATTAAATTAGTTTATAAAATTAGAATAATGCATACAGTGTTCAGCGTTTATACAATATAATGTTGATGACTTTTTATTTAAGCGTTGTATTCTGTCAATTTACATTCTAATGTGACTCTGTTGTATAAAAGCTTGCTTAAATAAAATATAAAGTCGTCATCATTCTATTGCTTGAAACGCCCACCACTGTATTTTAAGGGACTGTAAACGTAATTTCAAATGACAATAAATGCAAAGATAGCAATGCCAAGTTTACTGCAGTCCCCTTGACACCTTTAGAAGATTTAATTCTTATAATCTCTCCATTGTTTCTTAAAAGCAAAAAATGCGCAAGACGCTTTTGCTGAGAAACCACACATGAATGCATGTTTAATTCAAACTTGATCAGACAATGAGGGTATAATTAGGCATTGTCATCTTTACAGGATGGGTCACTTGAAATTATGCTTATAGTGCAGGTGGTGTTAAATGGTGCAAAAGCAATGTAGCAAAATAAAATCTTACATGTCTCGTTGGTTTGAGAACGCGGCATTTGGAAAATATTGCGCATGCTCCTGACCAGAATGGAATTCACAACCACATCCTATCCACCATGTTGCGTTTAATTTTTTTCCTAGAACTTCCTCCCTTCCTTGATCCGATATAAATGATTTTATGTAGAATTTAAAAAAAGAATTTTGAAATTAAAAAAACAGGATCCATTTCCTTGTTGCAAACAATTTTACTCTAATTTTATTTTCTAGAAATAGGTAATATTTTAGGTTAAAAAAATGGCGCGGATTAAACTGTTAAAAAATGGCTCGGATTAAACTGTTTAAAAATGGCGCGGATTGAACTGTTTAAAAATGGCGCGGATTGAACTGTTTAGAATGGCGCGGATTAAACTGTTTAAAAATGGCGCGGATTGAACTATTTAAAACTGGCGCGGATTGAACTGTGTTAAAAATGGCGCGGATTAAACTGTTTAAAAATGGCGCGGATTAAACTGTTTAAAAATGTGTGGAACAAAATCTTCAAAATGGAGCAGATTGAACTGTTTAAAAATGGCGCGGATGGAAATGTTTAAAATGGCACAGATGAAAATGTTTTAAATTGCGCAGATTGAAATGTTTTCATGAATTACCCGCATCCTTGCAGGACAAAGAAGCTCTCGAGTTAAGCAGCACACAACTTAAATAAAATAAAATAAGTGCACATACAGTGGTCTGCAGAATAAACTGGATACAGTGCTCCTCACTTTATTTAGAGGTCACTGCCTGAATATTTATGTTAAGCTCGGGTAGACAAGATATGTAAAATAAAAGAAATTATAATTGTATATATCTTGCCTAATCCAAATCATGTATCCAATTAATGAAAAAATTTATATTTTAAAAAAAGATTAATAAATTGCCATGTATCAACATCAAAGAGAATAGAATATATATTAGAGGGGAATTCCTAATTAATTCCCCTCTAATATTTATTCTTTTCTCTTTGATCAACATGCAAAACCGAATAAACAAGCGATTATAAAAAAGTAAAAGCAAAAGAGGAAAATGTGTTAAATAAAGTTTTTAAAAACCTTAGTTTGGTTTTTTAATTGAAAACAGTTTAAAAACTGATTTTATATTGAAATCAGTTCTTTGTAAACTTCCGTTTAGAATACGGTGTTTATACTGTACATAATTCCTACATTACACTGTACAGTGTTTATACTGTACATAATTCCTACTTTACACTGTACAATGTTTAAACTGTACATAATTCCTACTTTACACTGTACAGTGTTTATACTGTACATAAATCCTACATAACACTGTACAGTGTTTATACTGTACATAATTCCTACATTACACTGTACAGTGTTTATACTGTGCATAATTCCTACTTTACACTGTACAGTGTTTATACTGTAAATGATTCCTACATTACACTGTACCTAATTCCTACATTACACTGTACCTAATTCCTACATTACATTGTACCTAATTCCTACATTACACTGTACAGTGTTTATACTGTACGTAATATCTACCGTACACTGTAAGGTGTTTATACTGAACATAATTCCTACCGTACACTGCAAGGTATTTATACTGTACGTAATCCCTACCGTACACTGCACGGTGTTTATACTGTACGTAATCCCTACCGAACACTGCACGGTGTTTATACTGTACATAATCCCTACCGTACACTGCACGGTGTTTATACTGTACGTAATCCCTACCGTACACTGAAAGGTGTTTATACTGTACGTAATCCCTACCGTTCACTGTAAGGTGTTTATACTGTACGATCCCTACCGTACACTGTAAGGTGTTTATACTGTGCGTAATCCCTACTGTACACTGTAAGGTGTTTTTACTGTACATAATCCCTACCGTACACTGTAAGGCGTTTTTTTCTGTACATAATCCCTACCGTGTGCCGGGTCTGTACATTTCAAGCTCATCCTCTAGATCTGATACACGGGCCTGTACATAATAATATTTCATGTAATTTCTACAAACATTCATCATGTACAGATGAAATGAAATTGCAATATCATTTAATGGCAACACGAAATGAGAACATTCACCGACATGTATATTCAATAAATATGTAAATTGTAAAATGAAAAAAAAAACGATTTAAAGTTTTATATTCAGCTTTATTATCATTTAAATAGGAAATGGTGGACATTTTTGTTAAATATAAAACTCTCGTCATTAAATGGTGAATCAAGATTATATGGATAATATTTATTCATACTTCATATTTAAATTCCCATAAAACCCCTCAATCTGATCACTTACCCAAAAACTAGATTATTTCTAAAATTAAGAACTAAAAAGTTTCAAATTTTAAAAATCGATTTTGATATTTTAATTTATTCTACCTTCAAACTGTTTCGTTCCTAAACATTATTATGATCAATCTAACTAGTAATAATAATTAAAATAAGAATAATAAGTAATAATAATAGTAATAATAGTAATAATAATAGTAATAATAATAATAATAATAGTAATAATAATAGTAATAATAATAGTAATAATAA